>NC_056726.1:636852051-637152051 GCF_019279795.1 Protopterus annectens | reverse complement strand
TACTTGATACCACAGAATACAATGAAATAATGTGTCTAATGTTAGAAGAAGCCATTACATATAGTGAGATAAATAGAAACACACTGAAAGAGATAATTAGGAATATTCATGAAATAATTTATGATCTATTCATGTGTAGACAAATTAATTATGAGCTATATGAGTATTTTTTAGTTGAACATCCCTCAATACCTTATATCAAAGGACTCCCTAAAGTCCACAAGAAGGTTTATCCATTACCTATGCGGCCCATAGTTGCGGGTGAAGGGTGGGCCACTGAAACAATATCCGCATATCTAGAGAAGGCTTTAAACCCCTTAGTTAGATGTATTTCTACTATATTAAAAGATACTTACCAGTTAATTGATATTTTGGAAGAGTTCTCTATTGATGGGAATGTAGATATTTTTATATTGGTTACTCTCGATGTGAAGAATCTATTTACTTCGATCCCTAATGATTATGGTATTGAAGTGATAAGGGAGTTGTTAAATCATAGTGACAACATAAGCAATGATCAACAGATACTTATATGTACACTGTTAGATACCGTTCTCTCTAATAATGTTTTTATGTTCAATGATAAGCCATATTTACAAAAATGGGGTGTCGCTATGGGCATCCCATGTGCTAATACATATGCTAACCTTGTAGTATATTATTGGGAGAAGAATCATCTTTTTAATAGTATGTATTTTGAGAAGATTTTACTATACAGGAGATTTGTGGATGATGTACTGATATTTTGGAAGGGGACTATAGAAAGAAGTTAGGGAGTTCGTAGTTTATCTAGAGTCAACTACCAGTTTCTTAAGATTTACTATGGAATATTCCAGCTCCACTATTGATTTTTTAGACATCACTATTAATTTAGACACACAATGATATATCTCCACTTCTCTTTATAAGAAACCATGCTGGACGAATACTCTACTTCATTTTGACAGCATGCATCCGAGATTTGTCTTTCCCAATATAGTTAAAAGCCAGTTCATGAGATTATCCAGATTATGTAAAGAGACTCATTTATTAAATGAACAAGCTGATACTATGGAGTACCTCTTTGTAGAAAGAGGTTATAGTAGAGACATGGTGAAAGATATAAGAACTTCGGTCCTCAAAGAACATAGACGCATAGATAAGAAAGGGTATGTTAGAAAGAGAGATTTTATATATAGTAATGGTAATCATAGTATGCAAGAAATGAGAGTTACATTTACCACCAGGTTCACTAATGATAATAAAGAAATTATAAAAATCATACGGATAAATTGGCATATATTAACAATAGATTCTTCCATAGTTAAAATAGTAGGTGAAACACCTAAATTTACCTATAAAAATAGTAAAAACTTGAAAAGGTTATTATGTATTGATCATGGACAACAGGATAATAAACAGCATCTTGAACATAATGAGAAGGTAGGCACATATCCTTGTGGTAACTGCAATATGTGCAAGATGATTGTTGATACACAGGTATTTACACACCCTGACATCAATTACGTCTTTAAACCTAGATTTTTTGCTTCATGCAAAAGTACCAATCTTGTTTATTTAGCCACTTGCGTCAAATGCCAAGCATTTTATGTTGGCATGACGACAAGAAGGCTTAAAGATAGGGTATACAATAGTGTATGAAATTAGAAAGCTTAACCAACAGAATGCCTTAGCTAGACATATCATGTCTAATGAGGGACATGAGTTTAGATTTAGGGTGTTACAGTTAGTAACCCCTAGTAAGAGAGGTGGTAATAACAAGAATCATTTGGAGACATTGGAACTCCAATGGATATTTAAGCTACGGGTTCACCAAGAGCCTGGTCTTAATCAATCAATAACTATTAAGCCTATATTGGAAGCACGCAGCAATAAATGATATTATATTTCTCATTTGGGGTTAATTTATTGTCATTTTTGATGCTAGTGAATTTTGAGGTCATCTAGAATTCATTAGGATTTTTAACTCATGTTTCACTTTATTATTTTTTAAGATAGGGCTTTGTAATATGATATGGTATGTTATGCAGGTTCATATATTTATATGATATTTATACATTATATGTGAGCTTGGCTTCATATATATTTTGTCTAATGGCGTTTCGTCTAATGGCATTATATTAGGTTTATTTATTTTTTGCCAGGAAGAGATGATTAATATATTTTATTTTATTTTATAAATGTATTTTTATAATATATTTATCTCACGCTTCATAGATCAGTAGTGAAGTTAGAAATGTCCATGTATTCAATGTTTTTTAAGCTAATGCGAACATAATAAATAATATATATTTGTAGAATGCAACTGTGGTTAGAGCTCAAGTTTAATTACTGAATGTAACTAAGCAACAGTGATTTTAAGCAGTTGTTAGATTAATTGATTGATTGGGTAATTTGAAATTAATGTATCACTTAGACATTTGTATAAAAGCAGATTCAGAATGGATGTATTTTAAGATCTGATGAAGCGTACCTGGTAGTACGTGAAAGCGTTTATCTATTTCATTTGTTTTTGTTTGATTTTAATAAATGTATTTTAAAAGTTAGGTTTATTCAGCATCGTGGTAGTTTTTGCTCGTATTTGTTCTGATAAATATTGAACTTAAGTATCTGATATGTATGGTCAGACAAGTGGCATGCTTGTGTGTGTGAGTATTAGCAGTCTAGTGGATAGAATGAAGTAATAAGTGAAAATGGGGAGATAGACTAAGTTGTCACAGAGAATTTGTAGCTAGAGATGTTGAGAGAATATGAGAATAATTTGCTTTGTGTGTGTGTGTGTGTGTGTGTGTGTGTGTGTGTGTGTGTGTGTGTGTGTGTGTGTGTGTGTGTGTGTGTGTCTGTGTGTGTGTGTGTGTGTGTGTGTGTGTGTGTGTGTGTGTGTGTGTGTGTGTGTGTGTGTGTGGTGAGAAGGTAGAGTGGTCCTGGACTTTTTCGGCTTAATTTTTGAAGAGCTGGGTATGTAGTAAAAACAATATATTACAAGTAATATTTAACTTTTTGTTTTATAAACAGTGAAAAAAAATGAAATTTTTACATTGTAACCAACTAACTATTCTGGCCAAAAAAGAGATACTGGAGGTATCAAAGAACTTTTTTTTTAAGTTTAAAGTCCACACTTTATCAATGGTGCAAGCTACCTTCCCAGTTGTTAGTAAATGAGTCACATTTTACTCATCTGTTCCACATTGCACAAGATACGAGAATATTCTGCATTTTGAAGATGAAAGGTTGACTATGGCTGTAGTTTTTTTTAAATTCTTTTGCTTGTTGATGTTATGGGTGGTATCGTATTCATGATGTTACAAGCCTGCTGTTACCTGCATTGCTTGATTGCTTGATGCTGGCTGGAGTGGCTGTTTTTTTTTTTTTTTTTTTGATGGGGGAAGATAGCTTGGCTTGCCCATCTGGGACTTTGGGCTTTTGCAACTTTTGTTTCTCCTAAGAGTCTCTAATGTTTACAGAATTGGCTATGTGCTAAAACAATGATAAACTAACATTTTAACAGTGCTGTGAGCTCTATCCCTAGTTAGTAAATGTTCCAAATTTTGCTTATTGCATTTTATGAGAGGTAATATAATGCTCCATATTTTGAAGACAGAAAGTTAACTATGGCTGCAGTTTCTTTAATTACTTTGCTTGTTGTGGCTATAGATGTCATCCTAATGTCAAAATACACTTAACTGAAAATGAGAAAAGCCTCAGCTTATGAATTTAAAGACATGTAATTGTAAATATTTTATTCATAAAAAATACAAAATCTTAGTAACATTCAGAAAATCATAACTGCAACTTAAAATCCCAAACATCCAAAAAGTAAATTTATTTTTATTTTTTTATTGAATATTTGTTAACCGGAAAATCTGACTTGGAACAAGACAATTTTCAGCAGAGGGCCGGGAAGAATCCTGGAATCCTGGAATGTGTTATTGTGACCAAAAATTTCCTGATGAGTGCTCAATGTTCGTAATTTTGCTTCAGATGCTTGCCCTGTCCTTCATATAATTTTTGATCACTTCTGATTATCGTCAGTCAGTAATACCAGTCATTAGATTTTATATTGTTCAAAAAATGTTACTGATGCACAACTTGTTCTAGTAAATTTTTAAACGAATTAGAATAATATTTAAAAATTGTTCCCAGTTTCAGTCTCCCTCCCATTATTTTTAGCTTTATCCAAAATTCTTGACCAGATAAGTTGAGAGGTATGGTGCCACACCAAAACATTCAGATCTAAATTATCTCTATTGGTATTATTTCAGCAAATGGGAAATGGAGTAATAGACAGTTCATATTGCTGCATTTGCTTGGTACAGTTTTTGTCTTTCAGTGCTGCTTTCATGGTAGGGGCTGGAAAACTGACATATGTTTATTTACAGTCTCAGTAGCTCAACACACTCTCCTTCACTGCAGAAGGCTGTGGGTTCTATTCCCACCACAGGTACTTGGACTGATATTTTTTGCAATACTGACACTGAAGGGTAGCAGAAGGACGGTGTTCCACTCTTGGGTGCGCTGTCCTTTGGATTAGATGTGAAACTGAGGTCCCATCTGCCTGACTTGGTGGTAGCTCAGGTGGATATAAAAGATCCTGTGGCACATACAAAAAAAGTAGACGTTCCCCAGTGTCCTGATCAAATTTCCCTTAGTCAATATGAATACCATTTTGGGTCTTCACTGAAAAGAGGACATTGGCCTAGTGAGACTGATCTGGTCAACAAAAAGTATGTATGAATAAATAAACTAATTATGGTTACTACTATCTCTTGGTTATTTCATTATTATCTTTGTACTCTGACTATTTTTATGGATTAGTAAGTGGTTACCATTATTATATCCAATTGATCTGCCCCAGAGTTCGCTAAAAGTCCCCTTTATATGAGTCATGCTAGACATAATGAAATCCTTTTTTAACATCCATGCATATAGAACAGCAGTAATGTGCTGTATTTGTTTAAAAATATTTTCCTAGGAATGTAGCAAAGAACAAAATAAGTCTGACTTTTTTGTTCTTGCATTTGGGTTAATGATTTTTTCTTTCTACTGAGGCACTAATGTATTTGTGCATGATATTTTCTCATCTCATTTACATTGGCAGCTGCACCTTTGACTTGCTCTGCTGTGACATATTAACATTTCATGCAAACCGTTATCCTTCAGCATGTTGACTTAGTATTTTTCTGTGTTGTGAACATTTCCAGGCTTTGAAACATTATGACATTCATTCTTTTTCACAGAGAAATGGTCTGTCATTTTTAACAGTGGATTATAGGTGACTTAGTTAACATATGTCATGCATTTTATAGTGTACTGGTATGTTTTTCTTCTTGTTCTGTGTGCCCCACCAGCTAGCTGTTGTGCCTGAATTGTGCCCCAGGAAAAAAAGGTGCCTGGAGCTGCCGCTGCTAACGTTGTCTGAGCAGTTCATGTATATATCCCCACTCGGTTTACTACACCCCATTCCCATTAGTTATTGCTACTGTGGTTAAAGCAATACATGTATATACCCCCACAAGCTATCACACCTCATTTCTATTAGTGCCTACTTAAGCTGTCCAAGCAGTACATGCATACACCCCCCAGCTAATATGCAACACCCCATTTATATTAGCCACTGCTAATGTTATTTATTGATTGATTGATTGATTGATTTTATTGAATTTATTTACCAGGAAAGTCCACTGGGCCTAAAAGAGCCCATTTTCAGTGGAGGCCTAGGGAGAAAGCTCCAAAAAGAACATAGATACATAAAAAAATTAAACATTAATTGGTACAGAAGTAGAAACAGTGTTACACATAGTGATTACAGTAATATATACAGAATATATACATAAAAGCAGGAATGTAGTTGGTTTGATTACAGTAATATATGCAGAATATATAGAAAAAAGCAGGAATTTAGCTGGATTCCAGAAGAATTCAATCAGAAAGGTATAAACAGAGGTATATTAATCAGCATTTTTGTACCAGTATCAACAAGTGATAAAAAAAAGTAATAAATATGGAGAAAATATCACCAGTCAATACTAACAAAAATACTAACAAAAAGCATATGAGTTTAGTTATCATATAAGGTGAAGCAAGAGGTTAGATGATTTTTCAGTATTTGTTTGAACATGGTGGTGCTGCCTGTGTTTCCTACAGAAGGTGGAAGCGAGTTCCATAGTTTGGCGATGGTGAAGGAGTAGAGGAGTTAACCAGCAGGTAAGGTGGGCTTATCTACTTTTAGAATTAGATGATTTTGAGATCTTAGTTGCCTGCTGGGATAGTATTTGGTTACTAGAGTTGAGAGAGCAGGGCAGTCTGTGGGTCTGTAGATTATTTTGTGTGCTGTAGTTAGTTGGGTGAAAGAGAGATGGTGGGGGAGTTCCAGCCAGCCTAATTGTTTCAGTAAGTTACAGTGATGTCCAAGCAGTGCATGCATATACCTCCACTCAAGCTACCACACCTCATTTCCATTAGCGACTGCTTAATTCATCCAAGCAGTACACACATACACCCCCCGCCCAATATACCACACCCCATTTCTGTTAAACATAATGCTCTTGTGAATGGTTAAGCCCTCCACAATCCATACTTACTAATGCTTTCATTAATCTGGGTATTCTATCCAAGCAGTATTTGCACATACGCTGCTCAGTGTACCACACCCCATGTCTGATAGATACAATGTCCTTTTAAATGGATAACTTCTCCATAATGAGTATTTACTAATGCTCTCTTTACTCTAGTTATTCTATCCAAGCAGTATTTGCACATACCCCACTATTCTGGGTACTCTATCCAAGCAGTATTTGCACATACCCCACTCAATGTACCATACCCCATTCCTGATATATATACTGTCCTTGTAAATGGATAATCCCTCCATAATGAGTACTTACAAATGCTCTCTTTACTCTAGTTATTATATACAAACAGTATTTGCACATACCCCACTCAATGTACCATACCTCATTCCTATACATATAATGTCCTTGTAAATGGATAATCCCTCCATAATGAGTACTTACAAATGATATCTTTACTCTAGCTATTCTATACAAACAGTATTTGCACATACCCCACTCAATGTACCATACCCCATTCCTGATATATATATATATATATATATATATATATATATATATATATATATATATAATGTCCTTGTAAATGGATAATCCCTCCATAATGAATATTTACAAATGCTCTCTTTACTCTAGTTATTCTATACAAACAGTATTTGCACATACCCTACTCAATGTATCATACCTCATTCCTGATACATATAATGTCCTTGTAAATGGATAATCCCTCCATAATGAATACTTACAAATGCTCTCTTTAGTCTGGATTATTCTACTTCTTTACCACTTAACTATTGTAAAATGAAGATTCAGATGATCAGGTGTCCATGTTATTTTCCCTTCCGTGGAATAGTCTCTGTAAAACAAAACTTTAAGTGCACATTGTCAGTCTTTTATAAAGTTCCTAACCTGGAGCAAATAACTTACTGTTGCCATTGTTCAGAGGATCTGTCTCCTGCTCATCCTATCCTAATACTCGAAAATTCTCATTTTGCAGCGTACATCCCTTCTAGGTAATCCATCTTCCATTAAACTTCTGAGGCACATTAATACATGGCTTCTTGCCAAGACTAACTCACCTTAGTCACAGTCCCCACTGTGCTATGCCTAAGTAACACACTCAACACTATGATGAGTTGCACTAGCATAGAATACCTTCATGCCGCATACCAGGGTTGTTCACAGACAGGTTTCTTATACAGCTTTTTAACATGAATTTTAAATTCCACTGGATTTCCATGAGAAGTTACTTCTCATGCAATAATATATGATAAAGCAGCTTGACAAAATTTGCATCTAAGGCCGACCAGCAAGTAAGGACAAGTTTTAAGGCTGTAACTCTCAATCAGTTCCCATTTCCCTGGCAGCATAATGTAGGAACAAACAGTCTGCATCTTACATCTACAGAGGAGGATTCATACTCCCACTGGGCCATACTAGTGTGTTATATATGTTATGCTATATATTGTAAATCTATCCCCGGGATTCATGAAGCTTGCGCCAAGCGCAGGCATAGCGTAGGCGGTATAATGCCAAATATGGCCGTCGAGCGATTCAGGTACGATCCAATTCCACGTGCACTACTGGCGTACGCCAGAACTGCGCAGCCCCCGGCTTAGGTATGCTAATCACCCCATGTGCAGTGTCGCACCATGCAAATGAAGGCATATAGTGATTCATGAAGTGGTGCAGGCGTAGCATAAGCCCACGGAAATGTAAACCAAAAAACACGGTTTCGATTTTCCCAAACAGAACATCGGAGCTATGGAAGAGGGCCAGACCCAGGTATCACAATGTTAATATATGCCAATGGCGAAATACACAGCCAATGGCATAAGAAAAGATGCACAACAAGTAAATAACAACATTTAATGTCATGTCCGCAGTAAAGCACAGCACAACCGCAGGGCATGTGTGCGGAAGCTGTAACATAAAGAAATAATATAAAAATGTCATAAAATCGCAACATAATAGAAATCAGGTTTACAGCATAATACACAATGGTAGGCATGGAACACCACAACCAAGGTGCAAGGGTTGCTAAGGGCCTGCGATAGTGTTTGACGCAGTAACTATGAATTAGTAGTCAATGCCATGCAAATGAGGCAGATAATTCTGAATCGCAAATGTCCTGCCGGATGAAGGTTGTACCATACGGCAGCGTATAACACCGAGGAGTGGCTCAGAGGAGATACATGACATCAGCAGAGGGGTGTGCCACCGTAGCAGTAAGCACATTGGAGCAATGCAAATCTGGCCTGTCCGTTGCTAAGCAAAGCTGCAGGACAGGGGTGGGGAGGAAGGTATAGAATTGTTTAGCTGAGAGCACACATGGTGCCCAAAAGCGCATGTGTACGGGGATGAAAACAGGCACGAAACCCAGTAATCGGATGCACGCGCTGCAAACAATAGCATAAACAGGAAGGTCAGGGGAAGAAAAGAAGGAAATGCTGAAGTAGGGTAATTGGAGTACTAATGAGCAATCAACACCAATCAACCCACGATGGCCAATCGGCGGCAGCTGACAAGTCTGCTTGCAGAAACCTGCAAAACAGGATAGGGGAGGCATTGGAATGCAAAGAAAGAAGGGGAGGTATTGGATTGCAAAGATAGGAGACCTGACACAGCAGAGCAAAGCAAACTGACAGCAGACCAGCAGTAGCACACATAACGCAAGATACGCCAGGTCCAGGAAAGTACAAATGAAAGTAGGCTGAAGGATGCACGCCAGAAAATGGTAGGTGCAACCTGCAGAAATGTAAAGGGAAGGTCAAGAGGTAATCCACGGCAGGCAAATGTAATTCAACACCAAAGGCACCACAATAGTAGTTCTGGCAGTAAAACACATAAGATACCCTGTAGCTACGATCATACATACACACCCTATGACATCATCGGTGTTCACAGCACAATAGTTTAAAGTGTGAAAGCACCCAACACACACCTGTGTATTCCCAAACACTGCACCATAGGTGTAAACACACAGGGAACTTTTAAAATGTACATGTTGGGAGCTGCCATAGCTGTGATTCATCAGCATGTGTTAGAGACTGACGGTGTTGTGGAGGATGATGCCGACAACCACCGCAGGCCTCGGAGGAGAAGGAGAGTGTTCAGACCAAGGGTAACCTACCAGGGGCTACATGACCTGGAGATAATAGAGCGTTACAAGGTGGACAGGGACATCTTACAGCAAATAGTGGAGCTGTGCCGGCCACGCCTGAGAACCAGAAACAACAGAGGGGAACCCATCACAGTGGACACGAAGGTATGTGTAAGCCTGCGAATACTGGCCACAGGTACCTTTCAAAGGCCAACTGGAGATATAATGGGTATCTCACAGGCATCAGCATCCAGGGTACTCCACCAGTTCCTGGATGCCATGTTACCACATGCCAATGAGCAGATATACTTCCCCCGAACTCAGGAGGAGTTGGCCAGCAATATGCACCACTTCCACCGTGTGGCACACTACCCGGAGGTACAGGGTGTGATAGACTGCACGCACATACAAATCAAGTCACCACCCAGTGAGCATGGTAGGCACTACATAAACCACAAGGGATTCCACTCCATCAACTGCCAGGTCATGTGCAATGCCCAGGGCATTATCATGGATGTGTGTGCTGACAGCCCTGGAAGCTACCATGACTTCCATATCTGGCATGCCTCACAGCTGTATCAGGTATTTGTCAGGGGGGACATCCCACATGGCCATCTTGTGGGGGATGCTGGCTATGCACTGGAGCCGTGGATGATGACTCCCATCAGAAATGCACACACACCCATGCAAGAACGCCATAATGAGGCACACGCACAAACCAGAATCATCATAGAGCGTGTGTTCGGGATGCTGAAATCACGGTTCCAGTGCTTGGATACATCTGGTGGAGCCTTGCAGTACTCTCCAGGCATGTGTGCCCACATCGTCATAGTATGTGCCATGCTACATAATATGATCCTGCGGAAGCAGCTGCAGCAGGGACAAAATGGTGAAGGCCCTCATAGCCCACCGCAATTGCCAAGGCCATTACAGGCACAGAGGGATTCAGACCATGAACACACTGTGCCAGCCCCAGTAGGCAGATGGAGGCATGCCCAATATGCCTATGCCTTGGCAAAGAGGGAACATATAGCACATACTCTGACAGTGTAGGCCCCTACGGACTGTCACCTCTCCACCTGCACACACAGTAAAATGGATGACACACAAACATGACCACCTGTAAATTGTAATGTATAGGTGGCCCAATGTGTGACTCCTACATAGGCAGCCCTCAAACATTGTAAACACAACAGCTAGTGGAACACGGAATGCCAACACCTGAACAGTACATAAGCCTTACAGCATATGGTGGTGCTGTGTGCCTGTCATGTTCCCCGCCAGATATATATATATATATATATATATATATATATATATATATATATATATATATATATATATATATATGTACACATATGCATATATATAATACAGATAGAAAGGGCAATAGAGTGATATATGGTGATATAGATGGATTCAGCGATATCTGCAAATATAACAGATAGTTCAACGACATTCATAACACCTTGGAGGTACAAATAAATAGGATACCGCCAACCATGGAATGTGTAACATACCGACATGCATAACCACGAGGCTGAAAGACTGATATAACACAGTACCGGAACAGTACAGCCGCGAGTAATAGTATGATGATATGAAGGGACATTTAGTCACTGCTGCCGGTGTTGCGGTCCACGTAGGTACTGTGTTCAACTGTGTTTGTGAGTGCCGTAGTCTGTGTAAGTGTGCATTGAGGGTGCCGTGTGCGTCTCCGTGTGACTGTAATGTGTGTGTGTGTCCGCAACATGTGTTTATTAGTGCCAAGTCAGAGGCAGATCAGTACGGTAGGTGTGGGTATAGCTAGCCGTAGGCATACAGTTATTACCTGTCCCACAGTAGGAGGGAGAGCCCCACCCTGGGCAGGTGTGTCCTGACATAAAACAGTATAAAGGGTAAATGTCCGAGATGGTAGGGCATAAATATGTCCCATATATAATGTAATAGTCGTATTTAATAGTTATGCCTGTATGTAAGAAACGTAAATGTTACATGCAATATGATAAGTAGCCAAAGTCCCACAACAATTGGTATGTATTGAGGATAAAAGTATGTGCTAACCTGTGTACTGACCCTGGCTACGTGTTGCCTGTAAACACCGCTGTGTGTCCCGCAAGTGTCCAACAATGACCATATGAAAAGGTAGCAACCCATGGCAAACAGGCTCTTTTACCAACACAACCACAATGACTGCAAATATCTGGGACAGAAATACAAGGGATAGCTGTCACTTACACATATCCCTTGATATATCACTGCAATTACGGAGGTATACAAGTAGCAAGCTCACCTGCAGATGATATAGAAACCAATTAACAACGGCCCAACGTACAATCCCATAACATAAGTCTACTAACTGTTAGCTCTCTAATTAGGGATGGAGCCCACACACATATATACGGATTATGTAGAAATGCAAGGCCCACAAACCTGTATATGCTACGTACACCCACCGACATCCCCCACACTAGAAACTAACGCAATACAGACTGTAATAGCAGCACAAACATCCAGTCAGTCAATTACAACTGCAGAACCCTCAACATACCGTGTGAGAGACATAATTAAAGGCGTCATGCAAAATTGCAGGCGTTGTATAATGGAACAAACAGCCATGTTACAGGTTTTGTGTGCAATACTCCGTTATCAGACGTTGGGATGACAGGTACACCCACAGTTGAACCAAATACTCTATCTGTCACACACAATCCACGGGGGACATGAATCCAAAGTATACTTGTCTCCATGCATAGCAGTTGCAATTACACATAACAAAACACAATACAGACCGTCTCCCCGAAGGTAGGGCAAATAGGCAACGCCCAAGTGGTGAATTCAATTATACCCCACTGTTGCCGCGTAATTGGCGAATGGAGTAGCTGCACAGCTGATATGCAAGTAATTAGTCACTCAGGAACACCATTTGGTGGGATGAATCCACATGTTACAGGTATCGACGTATATAAGGATGACTTGGCAGACATTCAAACCATATGCTCATACCGAATACCAGTTGAAACACTGTGAGAGATATAGAAACGAAACGCCGTAATGATAACAAGGTATGTAGAACACCCGATATGTAAGGTTATGTATAGCATGATCTGTATTAATTAGTTTTACTGTATGTATAGCCTGGTTTGCATTAATTAAACGTGTCCGCAATGCATAAAGTGGGGAAAGGTATTTATGTACTGATGTCCTGCTGAGCATACTAACGCTTGTAGAAACTGTGCGTCCAGCAGTGGGACACAAGGTACACAGCACAGACACCACAAGGGATGCTACATGAGGGCGTTAAACAGAACAATTCCATACAACCTGCCGTCAGTGGTAGGGTATGTCCAACAAGGACGTGCCATAGCAGGGGATAGTATATGTTGATATACTGTCACAGCACGCATGTGTATGGGCATATAACATTAATGACATATCTAAGGTGGTCCCGCTGTGCATGTATGCTTTGCATTATGGGATACTATGTGAAATATGTATAATGTATAGTATTGTAGGTAGATATGACAAATATTCTACACAACATAACAGGCATATCATGCATACCACAGGTATCGTCTATTGGCATGTACAATAACAGGATACATATGACTTGTAGGCATGGGACATTGTAATAGCATGATAGCTTATCTAAATGGAAGGGCTACCAAGTAATCATGCACAAAGGACATGTAATAGCTTCACAAGTAAATAGTGGGGTACTATGCAGTCTGGCAAGTCCATGTGTAAGCACAACTACAGTGTTCACACTAGTGGCACCTCTCTAGGGTAGTGTCCTGTGAACAGCAGAGCCATATGTCATCTGCACCTCTGCACAGTACAGCCACTGCAGTGATCCCAGGCCTGCATGTGTCTCCCAACCACCAATGGAGGTATCACATGAACAGTGCTACTGAGTGTCCCTGCATGATGTACATAGGACTTATGTTCCAAAGCATGGTGAGTGTCCGGTTTGGGAATGTAACCCTCAAGCACATCCCACTCATTGTGGCGTGTGTGCACATATCCATGAGCATGTTGCTCACAGTGGCTTTTGCTTATGTCGCATATGAGGAGTATATCCATTAGTAATGTTGTGGACATGGACCCTGTCTGATCAGCAGAGGTCACCCCTGAGTATGTAGTATGCAAATGTGTACAGATGTGGTGTCCGTAGTGCAGCCGCATACTTAAACTGTCGGAGCTCAGTAAACGTCATGGCGTGTTAATGTTGTGGTATGTAAAGCTGTAGCTGTTGTGTAAGGTACACCCTAAATGGGGTGGTGTACCCTTGAATGTGTGTAGATGTCTTGAGTTCAGAGGTACAATGGATGCCTATGTACCAGCTACACACCCAGTACAGATAGGTGTAGCCACGTAGAAGGATATCCACGCCACAGTGGCAATACCGTAACCAGAGGAGTGGGTGCGATATATGTGTGTACTGCAAACATGTACAATGTGATATGCATGTAGGGGACTACCACCCATGTGATAGTCAGTGGGTGAATGGTGTAATGCAAAGGTGATGTGCATGCACCTTGTGTCATGCAGCTTGAAGCCATGATAGTCATATCATGTATCTGTCACAGCGACACCCGTATGGATGGATTCAGTATCAGCTGGTGAAGCAATCATGGCACTTTGTATGCAGGGGTTTGAAAGCTAGGCAGGGAAAGTCCCCTGTGCTAGCCTGTTCCGCAGGGAAGCATATACTGAACATGAGGGGCCCTATGACTGAGGACTGTGGTATGCCAAATGTACCTGACATGTAGTAGGTACTATGGTATACTGGCCTCACTGCACCTAACATGCACCTTTTAAGACCCCAAATGAGGTATGTTCCTCGTAATGAGGTACACTTGAGAGCTTTCCCCCCGGCACGGCTGCAGAATGCATCCCCCACAGGATGTAGTGTCGTATGTTGGGAAGTGCGCATTGAATGTGTACGTGAGACAATTGCTCTATTGCCACATGTATGACATATCCCTCATATAGACAGGCAGTAGCACTGGTACGTGACAGTTGGACATGCCTGTATATACAACCATGTCCCACAGGATATGTGCGTTACGTGTGTACAACAGCTGTTGTACCATAAGCAAGCTGGGAAGTGTAGGACAGCCAGTGTACCTGTGGGAAATGGTGTGGAATGGGTGCTATAGTAATCAGTAGCTCATGACATGCTCACAAGTTCTGAACAAGTGCCTAGCATGACCATACAATACAGAGAGGGTGTTGGATAATATCAACCCACAAGTGGTGATGACAGTAATTTTGGGTGGCACCGCACTATAACCCTGCTGAGTATGGAGTGCATGCCCATGAACCATTATCACTGTAGATGTTAGCAGTACAGATGTACAAGACAACACGGATATTTGATTACAAATACCTTTGTATGTCACAGGAGTGTTCCACCAGTGGCCTGGTGACAGACTCACAACTACAAAAGGTGCAAGAGTGACATGTGCACATCACACCAGTGCCAGCTATAGTAGAACAGAGTTAATGTGTTGTACCCCACCCTCATTGTAGCCCATACCACACAGACAAATGTTAGGCATCTGTGTATGTAAGGCTGTGAATGGCCATGACCTGTCAGTATAGCTGTGTCAGTGTTGTGAACAACATACAGAATGGGCTGTGTGGGTGAGGTGTGTGACATATGTGCACAGTCTGATGGATGATACCAGCATTGTCACCGCTAGGTGAACATCCCTGTACCCATAAACTACTATCTAGGCCGTGGTCAACATTATGGACACTGTGTAAGGGATGGTGCTGTGCAGTGCACCCCCCGACTTGGTGATGTCTCCAGGCCCCTTAAGTAGTCATATGAGGTACCCATGTCACGTCAGGGTGCCATCCATGAGCACGGAGATCACTGGACAGGCATATACAGCACTGTGGTGACCAATATTGGATCACATACCACCTTTAATGGGTAATGGCTATACATGGATGTGCGATACCAGCCTTCACAATCCTCACCTCCACTATGCAGCATGCTGTCTACCTTGCAGAAAGACATTTGCTACACCATGATGATGGGCATGCTACATGTCCATATCCTGATCTATAAGACATATGTCATGGAAGCCACCGTCCTAATACTAGGATCGCCACAGACTGGACAGATCCCTGTGCTATATATGTGACATACTCCTGCCATACCATGCAACCTTGTCCATCAAAGCTGCACATGTCATCCCAGTCATACATGGTGTGATGGCCGCATGGTAGATGTAGTATCAACTGACTGGATCAGTAATGTGGCAGTGATGCACCTTGCGGTGGCATAATGGCTGTCTGTTACAGCTTGGAAACCATGCCTGCACATGCTATGGCTGATAACCATCCCTGCAAATGTCGTCTGACTAGCCATTGTCCCATGTCTATCACATGTGCAATACAGGCAATCCGTGGCAGGATGTTGAACAGTTGTACAGTGCTGTGTAGATGTATATGGCAAAACACATGCATGTACAGGTGTCCATGTGTATGTGTGCATTGTCACTGCTCAAGTCCATTACGGCTGTGTCTGTGTTGATATGTGACATATACACAGCATCCAGGTCAACAGCATTACCGTGGACACATCCAGGCATGTGCAGATAGGTAAGAACACAAGTGCAGGCAAATAGACATGCCCACAGCAAGACAGCATTTACATGGAGTATGAACACTGTAATGAGGTAACACACATATATGGTGATGATATCCAATGCATAATGGGTGTGACATGTGTGTGACACAAACACGTCAGTCATGTCTGTGTCATGATGCTTTGCAAAGATAACTGTGCAGATGTAGTAGATGTCATAGAAATGTATGTGCAGCTGTATCTCTGTACATCTCTGAAACTGTGACCTGTCACCATCATTATGTCTTACAGATAATGCCCCGTACACTCCTCCCAGCATACAGCTGCCAGGAGGATGATGTCCTCATCCCACAGCTCCATGACAACTATGACTTGTTGTTCAGCCATGTGACACAGCATGCCCAGCAGCAGGATGACCTGTGGCAGGATCTATGCAGGAGGGTGAACGATTTGGGTGGCCATAACCGCACCTGCCAGCAGGTGTGCAGACACTGCATGGACTTGATACGACATGCAAAACAGCGTGCCACTGCAATCGCCAGGGAACAAGGTGGAACAGGTGGTGGGCCACCAACCCAGCTCCCACTCACACACACCGAGGAGCTACTGGCCAGTCTGGGGACACCCAGGGAACAGCATCCAGAAACACTAGCTGCCATTGTGGAGGTGTGTGTCTCCCAACCAATGAGCCTGGAGTTGCCTGGTAAGTCAGTACTGCACATATGGATATTATATCCCATGTAGTTGCATGTGTCACTGTACATTATGTAAAGTAACAACATATGCAAGGTATGTGGACACACATGCTGCATACTACAGTATGCTACGCTGTGTATGCACACATGTGCATACTATATGCTATTACACAGGTGAATGTGTTCACATGCACAGTGCAACCTGTGGCTGTCATACAGTCATGGATAATGTTCATACTGGTGTGTCACCCCTATACAGATACCTCTGGCATGCCGCACAGACATGAGTCCGTTGCAGGTGAGACTGTCATCATTATCAGGCATGTTACAGTGTAGATCTATTTGCCATGTGGCCAGTTAACACTTGCACACCTGATGTTTGTTCCAGTCACGATATGCAGGTCGCATCACCCATCATTCACAGTACTTGTCATTGCGACATGTGTGGTCAACTGTGCATACAACGGTGGAGGTATTCTACAATGGAGGCATATGTAGTATGCATTGGAACAACATGTGTGGTACGCACACAGTACCACACAGTGAGCTGTGATATGGGCAGCCCACAGGTGTCACCACTGTGTCATATGCCCCTGCATTGGATGCACACATTGTGATGTGCCATCTGACATGTCCCAGACATGTAGTGTTCTGTCTGCAATATTGTCACACTATCGCATGACCTATACCCCACATACCAAGCATACAACCCATTGTCTGCATAGCCCTGTGGATTGTGACATATCTGACATCTATGGGTGTATGTCATATGGGACAACACATACATGTGAGATAGATGGCCATCACACACAATTGGCCAACACATGTGCACACATGGCCATGGGGGATGGCCAGAGACATGTAGCCACACAGTACATGGGATGTGTATACACCCTGTTGCACATTGTCCACACATGGTCCAATTATAGCCTTAGTTGACCGATTATACAGTTGATGTGGCACACTGGACAACCTAAAAGCCTGTGCACAGCTACTGGAGGTGTCACTGAAGTCTACCATATACGATCTGTTGAACATCACGACTGTGTTGCAGTTGTGGCTATGCAATGTGTACATATTATGCATTATAATGCTACATAGATGCCTCATGATGCCATGCAATGGCACAGTGTCTGTACTTCACACTGTATAGCAATGTAGACAGCTCACACTACCCTCCCATGCTCATGCACATTTGCTAAACATGCATTCTATCTGTAAGGCATACACACAAGACTGCAATGTGAAGCCCATTATGATGCTGTACATGTGTCAGGACACCATTGTGTCAGACATGTATGCATGTTAATGCACATGTCAGCAGATTACATGTCAAGGTCACGTCAGCCACGTGTACTGTTATCCTGTTCTGGGCCACATGGTGTATCATGGGGATGCATGCATACTACCATGATTGTGTGAACTGCACGGCTACTGATATGACACCTGCTTGCTGTAGTGTGCACCCCAGGGAGGTATGCTTACTAACACTATTAATGTCTGAGTTGCATGCCCTCTGCTGTATTGCAGGCATGCTGCATGCCATCTGACAAATCACATGCATGGTGTGTCTCTGTGTGTCTGTGTTTGTGTGTGTGTGTGTGTGTGTGTGTGTCTGTGTTTGTGTGTGTGTGTGTCTGTGTTTGTGTGTGTGTGTGTGTGTGTGTGTGTGTGTGTGTGTGTGTGTGTGTGTCTGTGTGTGTGTGTGTGTGTGTGTGTGTGTGTGTGTGTGTGTGTGTGTGTGTGTGTGTGTGTGTGTGTGTGTGTGTGTCTGTGTCTGTGTCTATTGTACTTTACAGTATTTCTTTGCATTTACAGGTGATGTAGGTGCGTTACCCTCCTGCGGTCCATCTGATGTTAGTGTCCCCACAGATACTAGCGGTGATGAACATATGCATGAGGTACAGGCAGGGTTGTCAGGGGCTGAATCTGTGCCAATCGTTACCATCCCAGCTATGTCCCCCTCTTCCCTGCACACAGTTCTGCTGCCAACACATACCGCATCACCAGTGGCCATAGAGGAAGGACAGTCAGCATCTGTTAGCGTGGAACAGGAACATGTGGTGGCTACAGAAGATGTGCCTACACACCATGGTGTCAGTGTAATGACTGCAGATGTGCCACACAGGCATGTGGCCGGTGCTGCTAGTAGGAGGACCTCTGGCAGATATGCACCTGCAGGACAGAGCGCAGCAGCTGGTATCACCAGACGCATGTTCCAGACTGTAATGGCGACACAGGCATGTGCTGAATGGCAGAACAGAGAAGGGCAGAGGCTGCAGAGGGCTGCTATCCATACCCTAAATTACAACATCCAGGCATTGGCAAATGCTCAACAGCAGATTGCTGATGTTCTGGATAGGCTATTGGGTGAAATGGTCAGAATCCTTGACCGAGGCATGGCAATCCGTGAGTGGGAGCTGTCTGTGCTGGAACATCTGGTAGGACTGAGGCGTAGGCCACGTGGACATAGGTCAGCAACACCACCTAGTGTAGGTCGACGTGAGCATATCACCTCACATGCCCGCTCCCATAGTGCCGGTAGCAGTAGCAGTGGAGCTGGTGCTGCGCTGTCAACACCAGGACACAGCAGGCCACATGGACATGGCCCTGGATGTTCCCAGCGGGGACACGGTTCCAGCGGACATGTGTCGTCGGACAGTAGCCACTCTGTACCTCCACCTGGCAGTGCCCGTGCAACCCCAGGCAGGCACAGGTCACATGGCCGTAGACGGACACAGTGAGCTGTACAACCTGCTCTGTACAATCTGGAGCTGTCAATTATACCTCGTGTAGGCCTCACAAATGGCAGAACTGTGTACACACATACACGCACACAACAAACACAACTGTAGGGCTCCACAACATCCACATGCATTCTGAACAGACATGTCCAATCAACTCACCGGCCCTTACACACACACATGATGTTATCCATTGGTGCAGCCTATGCCCCTGGCAAACATAACACCCTATGCATATGATGAAGCCTGTGCTGCATCCCTGTCATCCACACCATCGGTGCAGGGTTATGCACAAATATTCTGATGCACAGGGTGAACAGAATAGTAAGAGGTGTATGTAATATTACCTGTGTATGCATAGTAAGGGATGTGTATGTTGCAGTGGTTGTGTGTGAATACTGAGAGATGTGTATGTGTGTGTGTACTGTGTGTGTGTGTCATACCATGTGTGTGTGTGTGCATTGTGTGTTTACGGTTTTTTTGTGTACCCTGTTGGTTTGGAAACCCCCTTTTTGGGGCATGCTACACGCATGTCGGGTTTAAAAAGCGCGGACTTTTGATTTAGTGGCTTTTGAAATCTTGGCCCTCCCAAATCGCAACCCCCCCAACAAAACCCATTGCGCATAGCCCGTGGAGAAAAATACCTTTTTGGGTGAAACAGGGACAACCCCCAAAAAAGGGGGTATCCCCCAATTTTTAAACCCCCCATGGGGGGGCCAAGCATTGACCTACGGGGAGTGTATACCCGGGGGCCCCACAGGGGAAAATACCCTTAAACCCGTTTACATTGAGGGGTCATAAACCTAAACCCTTTCAAGCGGAGGTGTAAAAGCCCCAAACATTGTTAACACACACTTTTGCAGTTGTCATCAATGACATTTATCTTTTAAAAGGAAAAACCATAATGGAGTGTTTCCCTTCATTGGCAGTATACCCCCATCATGGTAAAAAATTTTTTGGGGGGATAAAAACCTGAATGGGGAAATTAGTGCGTTGTGTCGGAAATTTGTGACATGTTGCATGTTAATCCATGTAGAGTTATATGTAAGGTCCCAGCCATGTTTGTTACCTGTTTGGGTGGGGTACTGGGGGGCTCTATTGATTGTGTGCTGCAGGTACTGTATGAACCCGTTGTTATCAAAGGAGCAATCACATTAATGTCTACTGCATGCCCCTAAAGGGGTGTCTGCCATTACTCACTGCATGGGTGCCGGCTTTTTGGGGGGGTTTCTGGGGGGTGGTGTGGTGGGTCTGGTTTTGTGGGGTTTTGGTTTTGGGATTTTTGGCGTGTTTTTTTTGGGGTTTTTTTTTGGTGTTTTTTTGGGGGTTTTTTGGGGTGTGGTTTTTGGGGGGTTTTTTTTTTTGGGGGGGTTTTTTGGGGGGTTTTTGGGTTTCCCGATTTTTCCCCCGGGTGGGTGCTACCCTCCCGCGGTCCATCTGATGTTAGTGTCCCCACAGATACTAGCGGTGATGAACATATGCATGAGGTACAGGCAGGGTTGTCAGGGCTGAATCTGTGCCAATTGTTACCATCCCAGCTATGTCCCCCTCTTCCCTGCACACAGTTCTGCTGCCAACACATACCGCATCACCAGTGGCCATAGAGGAAGGACAGTCAGCATCTGTTAGCATGGAACAGGAACGTGTGGTGGCTACAGAAGATGTGCCTACACACCATGGTGTCAGTGTAATGACTGCAGATGTGCCACACAGGCATGTGGCCGGTGCTGCTCGTAGGAGGACCTCTAGCATACATGCACCTGCAGGACAGAGCGCAGCAGCTGGTATCACCAGACGCATGTTCCAGACTGTAATGGCGACACAGGCATGTGCTGAACGGCAGAACAGAGAAGGGCAGAGGCTGCAGAGGGCTGCTATCCATACCCTAAATTACAACATCCAGGCATTGGCAAATGCTCAACAGCAGATTGCTGATGTTCTGGATAGGCGATTGGGTGAAATGGTCGGAATCCTTGACCGAGACATGGCAATCCGTGAGTGGGAGCTGTCTGTGCTGGAACATCTGGTAGGAGTGAGGCGTAGGCCACGTGGACATAGGCCAGCAACACCACCTAGTGTAGGTCGACGTGAGCATGTCACCTCACATGCCCGCTCCCATAGTGCTGGTAGCAGTAGCAGTGCAGCTGGTGCTGCGCTGTCAACACCAGGACACAGCAGGCCACGTGGACATGGCCCTGGACGTTCTCAGCGGGGACACGGTTCCAGCGGACATGTGTCATCGGACAGTAGCCACTCTGTACCTCCACCTGGCAGTGCCCGTGCAACCCCAGGCAGGCACAGGTCACATGGCCGTAGACGGACACAGTGAGCTGTACAACCTGCTCTGTACAATCTGGGGCTGTCAATTATACCTCATGTAGGTCTCACAAATGGCAGAACTGTGTACACACATACACGCACACAACAAACACAACTGTAGGGCTCCACAACATCCACATGCATTCTGAACAGACATGTCAAATCAACTCACCGGCCCTTACAAACACACATGATGTTATCCACTGGTGCAGCTTATGCCCCTGGCAAACATAACACCCTGTGCATATGATGAAGCCTGTGCTGCATCCCTGTCATCCACACCATCGGTGCAGGGTTATGCACAAATATTCTGATGCACAGGGTGAACAGAATAGTGAGAGGTGTATGTAATATTACTTGTGTATGCATAGTAAGGGATGTGTATGTTGCAGTGGTTGTGTGTGAATACTGAGAGATGTGTATGTGACATAGGTTGTGTACTGTCGACATGCACCGGTCATACCATGTAGTGTAGGTGCAGCATGCATTTTGATGTGTTCACGGTATGTTTCTCGGTTACATCTGTAGCACCATGTTGGTTGTGATACCCTGGTTCCCTCCTATGGTGTACTTGCATGTGCCTGCAGGTAGCAGTGTTTGCAGTCCCCCACGTGTAACTGTGGATTACTCACAGGCACGTCTGGCAATATCAGCATGCTACATGTACCCTCAACCTGACTGTTGGAAACACCAACATGACACAGATGTCTGCACATATACTGCACCTGACGCATGTGGTCAGTGCCACAGGCTACACTGGACAGAGACGTGACATACATAGCAGGACACATTACAGGTATGGTGACATGGTGCAGGGGTTGTGCACAGCGGTCTGGCCAATGATGATGTGAGGTGTCACTTGGTAGCTGGAGGCCACACTGTGCAGCAGTAGGACCCTGTAACAATACAGGAACATGGCCACATTCACGGGGTGTACACCACTATAACGCACACCTCATAGTGTGCAGGTGGGGACCCTTGCCTATGTGGTCATTACCCTCACAGTACTATGCACCCACATGATGTGTCACAGAGAAGGAACATGCACAGGTAGCCAGTATGGCTGGGACCTATGGCATCAACAGGGTAGTGCACTGCATCACCATTACGGGTTAGTCATCACGTGGGGTTAGTGATCATTTCTCACCGTATATTAGCATACACCCTCACACCAAGCACCAGACATACATACAGACACACACACACTGTGGTGACCACACATATGTATACGGACAGCCGACGTGTGTGATGCACCACACCAACCGATGTCATGCTTCCCACACTGACGTATGTACAGACCTCTACAACGGTGTACAGGGATGTGTAACAACTGGGACATATTCCCTGTGATATGTGGCATCTCTGGTCACACATTCGGACACATATGGCAGTGCTGGGAATGATACACCTGCCATATGATGACACGTTTGATAGACATGCAGCGGCATTGATTGCATTATGTGTACCAATGCTATATCTGGCAAATGTGCTCCTATATGCACACAGGAGGTTGTAGGTGTTACAGCTGCCATGTGACATATAGTTGGTAACACCTGACCGCTGTGTATGCATTATGTCAGCACCGTCACATAACAGCGACATAGCGTACTGTTTGCACATGGCATAATAGGATGGTGTGCAACACAACTGTGAGCCACCCCCTGCACACATACATCTACACAGGTGGTTCACCACGTTATGTACACACATCCCTCCATACATGCTGTTTGTATGTCATCGTATACAGGTGTCAATGATGGGTCTGCATTGCGACTGCACGTCGTAGTTAGGTGCAACTGTGTTACGGACATCGGCCACTGCACATGCATGGTTGCTGCATGCACAGTACAGATGTCACATGTGTCTCCTGTTGCCATGTTTGTATGCATTGCTGTTGTTGGACATGTGTGTTGACATACATAACACATGCACTGTGGTATGATATCATGGGTGTCACAGGCGACCAGTACAAGGGTATGTGTCCCGGTCAACATTGATACCCCCTGTAGTGTGAGCATTCAACAGACATGGACCCACCTTCCATTTGCGTGTGTAGCATTGATTAGGCCACTGTTATGCATGAGGTACATCAAAGGCTGTGTATGTATGTGTTGTGTGTGCAGTCCATGCACACATCCACACAGTCACATGTATGACATATCCAGAAGTGTGTTCATTGGTGTACAGCAACAGTCATGTGTCACAGCTGTGTAAGGGCCGAGGTATGTCTTGAGCTGACCTGTTCATGTATACTGGTATCATTGCAATGCATAACACCTGTTGGATCCCTGTTGGTACATGTGTACTCTGCACAGCTGGTGTACACCTCTGTACAGCCCAGTGGTCATGTGTCACATGGTGTTGTGGTACTGTAAGGCTGTGTAGTGCTGCACCGACGACATGGTGATGACTTGGCAGCTACAGTGTACACTGCAGTGTGTACGTGTGTGACCTGCACCTGTGATAGCTGTGATGGCAGTGTGTACAGGTCACTGCATGTGTGACCGCTCTGTGTGTGAGGACAGTTATACCTTACTGTGCCCTTCTGTACTGTGCCCTTCTGTGTGTACACTCCATCTGCATGCACGACAGGCCATTGCAACAGCTAAGTGTGTGAGCATGCCCAGTATGCTGTTGTGTAGATGGACACACAGTACTGTCCATGGACACAGTTGTGTAGATGGACACACAGTACAGTCCAATCTGAGACCTTCCATGTTTACACTCCATCTGCATGCAAGATGGCCCTTTGCAACAGCTAAGTGTGTGAGCATGCCCAGTATGCTGTTGTGTAGATGGACACACAGTACTGCCCATGTACGCAGTTGTGTAGATGGACACACAGTACAGTCCAATCTGAGACCTTCCGTGTTTACACTCCAGCTGCATGCAAGACAGCCCTTTGCAACAGCTAAGTGTGTGAGCATGCCCAGTACGCCGTTGTGTAGATTGACACACAGTACAGTCCGAACTGACGTATATTACCAGGTGTGTGGCCATGGCCAGTGACACCTTGTGTCAGTGATGTCCCTCTGTGCATGGGCATGGCCGTTGACATCCTGTATTGCCATGGTGGTCATCCAGGCAACAGATATCCATCTTCAACGTCAGGATGGATGCCTACCGAGTACACACTGGGTGACTATCTGGAAGGATGTACTGTCTGTGGTGTGTACTGTGTCTATGTATTGTTGTTGTAGTGCTCCATATATGTATAGTTGCCCCGAGTACACCACTGCCGTGTGGTTGTATACGTCTACCATGGGACAGTACTATGTCTGATCGTACACTCTCTATACAATCCCTGCTGGCGTCCTTGCATTTGCGGATGTTGACACGCACCTAGAAGAATGCCTGTGGGAATGCTGTGTTTAGTAATCTCGGTAGCACATTCTGTAAATGCGTCATGCTGTAGTGTGATAGGGTAGTTAGGTGTAAGTTCGATTCCCAGCCCTGCCAAGTGTGTGTGTGTGTGTGCATGCTCCCGTCCGCCTGGGGACTCAGATTATGCTTTTAGATGCTTCGCACCACAGATATATCCTGCTGACGTCTTTGCCTTTGCGGATGTTGACACGCACCTAGAAGAATGCCTGTTTGTCTGCTGTGTTTAGTAATCTCAGTAGCGCATTCTGTAAATGCGTCATGCTGTAGTGTGATAGGGTAGTTAGGTGTAAGTTTGATTCCCAGCCCTGCCAAATGTGTGTGTGTGTGTGTGTGTGTGTGTGTGTGTGTGTGTGTGTGTGTGTGTGTGTGTGTGCATGCTCCCGTCCGCCTGGGGACTCAGGTTATGCTTTTAGATGCTTCACACCACAGATATATCCTGCTGACGTCTTTGCCTTTGCGGATGTTGACACGCACCTAGAAGAATGCCTGTGGGTCTGCTGTGTTTAGTAATCTCGGTAGCACGTTCTGTAAATGCGTCATGCTGTAGTGTGATAGGGTAGTTAGGTGTAAGTTCGATTCCCAGCCCTGCCAAGTGTGTGTGTGTGCATGCTCCCATCCGCCTGGGGACTCAGGTTATGCTTTTAGACACTTCGCACCACAGATATATCCTGCTGACATCTTTGCCTTTGCGGATGTTGACACGCACCTAGAAGAATGCCTGTGGGTCTGCTGTGTTTAGCAATCTCTGTAGCGCATTCTGTAAATGCATCATGCTGTAGTGTGATAGGGTAGTTATGTGTAAGTTTGATTCCCAGCCCTGCCAAGTGTGTGTTTCCAGCTGCATGACAACAGTACATTGCTTTTACAGTATTCACTCACCATAACATCTGTGCGGCATCTTTGCCTTTGATGCCGCTGCCTACAGGCTGGACATATGCCTGTGTGATTTCCGTGATCTACTACTCACGGTTGCACGTTCTGTCACTGCGTAATGCTGTTGTGTGGTACAGTGGTTACATTCGTGTTCTGCTCACAACCCTGCCACGTGTGTGTATGTCTGTATCTCTCTCTCTCTCTCTATCTATCTATATATATATATATATATATATATATATATATATATATATATATATTTTCTGCCCATAACTCTGCTCTTGCATAGACAGCTGACTGTTTCATGTATCGCATATTTGCATAGCTTTCACATACCAGTGGGGTATGTTGCAAATCCCAACAATGTCCATGCAACGTCCGTGTTATGGGCGGTGTTACACGCCCTTACAGGCATTTGCTGTATAGCTTGGAAGACATCTATCCTTGCTGTACTCTCACTCTACTTGTACACGCTGGAGGATTTATGTATCATGGCCTAGTTTTGCTGTGTGTATGTCTATTTGTGCTGTGTACATGGCTGTGGGTATGTCCCACTATCATCATTTGTAAAGGTGACAGCCCTATAGGTACTTCATGTAGACTGCTGTGTCATTTGACATGTCAGCACATACCTGCAGACAGTACTGAATGTCCTACTGCAGCGCTTTTCATACCTTCTGCGTTATCTTGCAGTCGATAATGCTGTTTCCTCACACATGTATCTGTTTCTGATCATACCACTCCACCTCCTAGAGCAAACATCTGGACAAAGCCTTAACTGATAGTGGGACACATAGGGGCAGTATTGACATGTTGCTCTTACAAATGTAGATAGTTGACACAATAATAGGTTTTGCATTAGTATGACTTTTCTGATGGATTTGGTGTCTTAAACTCACGTTTGTCATTATTTCATGACTTCAGTTATCAGGAATTTGCCAGAATGGTACTGATGTTACGTGGAACACACCAAACATATGAGGCACAACTCTGCACATTCTGCGTAAATCTGTACAGTTGCGGAGTATGTGTCTGATACAAGATATCAACTTTCTGACACCAATACACACACTGTATGGCGGCATCAGAGGCCACATGCCATTACATTTATATTGCAGGACACACCCACCCACAGGGTTGTATTCCTCACACAGGCCAACAGCTGCTTATCCACACTAATTAGTCTATCATGTACCGTATGTATGCGCGGTATTTGCGCTTTCCGTCAGTGGCAGAGCTCACGTACGAGTATGGGGGACTGGACATTGTAATGGTGACACTGCATGACACCCTGAGGGACACATTTCTTTTGAGTCTATTAACCTTCCACATTGACTTTCACAGGGCATACGTTGTCATTCACATTTGTCGGAGTACATGCGTATGACTTGTACATGTTTTGTCATTTGTCCTGATGTCTTTCTTCTCACCTGTCCACCTAGTATCACTAGTTCTGTACATGTATTTTGGACAGGTTACCTTCATACCCCTAACCTGTACACATTATGGGTAAACACCATGACGTTTGGCCTTTGCTCTTGTTACATTTGTCATAGTAATGTGCCTTTCTGGTAAATTACTGGCAAGGCATTATGAACTGTGCGGTTAGATAATAGTGACTGACGTTTCTATGTCATGATTAGTAACACTCATAACATTCATATTCCTGGCTACGCCAGTATTCTATCAACGTTCTGACTTTGTCTGGGGTATATCTAATATAGTCCCTATTTGTATTTCATGTACTATGCCTTAGTGCAGCTGTCTTATTCTGACAGTTTTCAAATATACAGAGCTTTCGGGTAAACACCCTTCATCAATGATCAACATAAGGTTCATTAAAAATCAGTTTAAATACACCCAAAATGCGTCACATGACCTGCAGCCATAGTCATATGACATTATACAATCTTAAATATACCAAATACATAAGTTTAAAAAACAATATATATATATATATATATATATATATATATATATATATATATGGTTCTACCTGATTTAGTCGACAGCTTAGAACACCGACAACGGAATCCGGAGCTCCAGAAGATCGACAATGAAGAAGACCGATGCGAATCGCGAGTGCCAGAACATCGACAATGCAGAAGACCGACACGGATGACAACACCGAGGATGCCGACATGGGAAAAGGCTGAGTGATCGCGGTAGTGACGTTAGTGCAAGTCAGGTAAGTGTGGATATTGGTCTGTGGGGATAGGGGTGGGTTAAGTGAGTTAGGGTTAGGGGCGGGTTAGGTAAGTGTCGCGGTAGGGACAGACTTTGGGATAGGGCGGGTTAAGTGAGTTAGGTTAGGAGCGGGTTAAGTAGGGATAGACTTTGGGATAGGGCGGGTTAAGTGAGTTAGGGTTAGGAAGCTAGTACGTACTGCAGAAAGTGACGGACCTTAGGGTTAGGGTTGTCGATAGTTGTGTATGTAAGTAGTGTAAGGATTTTGGTGTGCTTGTGTTGTGTGTGTGGTTTGTGGAATATGTGTTTTGTTTTTATTGTTGTTATTGTGGTGTGCAGTGTATAGGGTTTCGTGTTTGTGTACCGTCGGTTATTTCGTTGTCGGGTATGTGAGGTTTCGTGTTAATGCACTGTCGATTATGTGGTGTCGGTGATGTCGTTGTGTGTGTGGTTTCGACTATGTCAGGTAGAACCATATATATACATATATATATATATATATATATATATATATATGAAAAACATGTACAGTTAAAAAACATAACAGTATATAACATATACATTTATATATTTATATAAAATATTATTTATAACCCTCATTTCAATTTAGTATGTTGTATTCTAACTAGTATTGGTTTTAAAGATACAGCTGCATTCAAGCCTGGACTAATGTCAGCTGATAATCGTACAATCTATTCATATTCCCTTACATCCAAAAGATTACATAAATCCCCTCCTCTAGATGGTTTATTCAGCATATCTATCACCCTAAACTTAAATGCATGGTTTTCCCCTTGTTCTTTTATATGCTTATACAGAGCATTATTATCACATTGTTTCCTAATATTGGACTTATGCTCAATAATACGCTCCTTGAGCTTTCTTGTGGTCTTCCCAACGTAGAATGAAGGGCATGCAACACAAGTTGCTATATATATCACAAAACTGGATGTACATGTAGCTAAGCCATGAAAAACAAATGGCCTATTCGTAACCGGATGTTTAAATATACTATTGGAGTTCATTCCATCACCAGTAATGGGTACAATATCACCACAACAACTGCAGTTGTAACAGCAGAATGTGCCCTTACTCTTCCTTCTAGATGAAGCATCAACATTATTATTAACAAAATCCTTATAACATAGTAAATATTTTAATGATTTTTTATTTCTATAAGTAAATGACGGTGTATTACCCACTAGTGCCTTAATGTCATCTTGAGCCAAAAGGACCCTCCAATACTTACTGATCACACGTCTAACAATATGGGATTTACCATTATAGGAAGTGATGAATCTCAATTTCGCATCATCTGATGTATGGTCCTGTGGATCAACACCAGTCTCTTCATTTATACAGAATATAGGTCTATATAAAGTATATCTATTGTCTTCTATGCCCTTTCTTATACTAGTTACTAGAGTTTGGGAGTATCCACTATTACTAAGTTCATCACATGTTTCATCCATTTGTCTAGAACACATACTAAACATACTAAATTGAAATGAGGGTTATAAATAATATTTTATATAAATATATAAATGTATATGTTATATACTGTTATGTTTTTTAACTGTACATGTTTTTCATATATATATATATATATATATATATATATATATATATATATATATGTATATTGTTTTTTAAACTCATGTATTTGGTATATTTAAGATTGTATAATGTCATATGACTATGGCTGCAGGTCATGTGACGCATTTTGGGTGTATTTAAACTGATTTTTAATGAACCTTATGTTGATCATTGATGAAGGGTGTTTACCCGAAAGTTCTGTATATTTGATAAAGGTGGATTTTTTACTCAACTGAATTTTGGTATTCTTTGTATGTTGGTGTTTCGACAGCTGCAGCTTTGACTTATTCTGACAGTTTGCCAGTTATGGTTACCATCTTGGTCGTACGCATGTCCATCTATGATAATCGCCTACATGACACTGATATAGGGCCTTACATATTCCCACAATGGTTTACGCAATATCCAGTGGATGGTTTGCCCCATTATTGAGAATATAGGCGTGTGCTATACCCACATCACTCCCACGGGGCGGGCCTACTAAATCTCTGCCAAACAACACCTAGGCCCATTTCTGTATACCCATGATTCCCATACCTGACACCCCTCCATAGTACCCATTACACATGTTTAATGTGAGCGGTACTGAAGTGTGGAGACACTTATATGCACTCCCCACTCTCCGGATATCAGTTCGTACATCATACATTCTATCGACACATGTGTCATTACCCTTGCACCTGCTACTGTTGCATGTACAGCTATATCGTATTTGCTGAGGTCACTTATTTTGCGTCAATGATGGTTGACACTACGTATGGATCAATTTTTGGGGTCCTGCAATGGACACCTATATGCATGTTTAAAGTGTAGAACTTGCTGGACTGTCACTTTCTGGCCAATGGTTTGGAAGGCAGCGGTTTATTCACCTTTCGTGCATGTCTGTTTGTCTACCCATATTAGCTATGCTGTGGCCTATTTATGTACATATGTCATATCTACGGGACATATGTTTGTTGTGTATACATATATACATGTACAGTCCTCATTTCATAATTTGCTTTGGTTTACGTCTGTGGATTATGTGTATACACATATATCTATATCCATACCATACCTTTCCACTGTACAGATTGTCGCAGAGTGTACAGCTGGTTGCCTCTTTATCTTTGGTGTGTTTTTCATAAACTTGTGTCTATCTGGCAATGTAGTGGCATTTCATTTAAGACTTACGTTGGGAAATACTAGCAAGCGGTTCAGGTTACGACTGCATACCCTTCAGAGAATCCATGCTACTGACACACCCGTTATTTTATCCACTTTCTATGTTTGTTCTGGCACATATCTGGGGTTTGTCCCTATTTGTATCGGTAGTTTGCATGCCTTTGTCCGGCTTCATACTTTACGGGGTTAACAGGTTTGAGCCATGTATATCTAACGTGGGGGAAACAGCATTCATTTACTATGCTGTGAGTGGATCACACACGCACAGACGCACTTGCATTTACATGTTGTGGGTTACATCTGTTTAATAAATGTGTGCTTGTGCGGCCTTTCATACATCTGACCATAACACTTACTCATCTGTAGTCCAGTTTACGGACTGGTGTGAAACACACGGTTCACCTTTATGTATTTAACTGTGTGTACAGCACGAATGCATTCATTACACTTTACAGGGATATCTGCAGTGGTCGTAGGTCAACCAGGACTGCATTCACGTTGGACGGATGCCGGAAACAGTATTCTGTTGCTGTTCTGCCTCATTGATATGCATACCCATAGTACTAAGCTACATCAACATATGCCTCACCGCTTCACTTACAACACAGGCATCCATTCCCCTGCTGTGGGAAACGTGGTACTACATATTACACATTCCGTATTGCCTACTGCTGTGGACCCCAGCTGCATTGTTAATCACTCCGAGGATATGCAGAACACCAGGGCATATAGTCATATCACATACACGTTTCTGATTGTCAGGGTGTTCATGTAGTGATCTGGGTATGGGCTTGTCCGCCTGGTGAACGGAACTTCCCTGGCCGAGTTCAAATGTCAGATGAAGCATGTGGACAGGGAGCATCTCCCTATTATGAACATTTTACCTGTATTTATAGACACATGTGTTTGGACACCTATCAGGAGCTTATTCTGTTGGCTGTACATATTATGGGTGGGGTTGTTATGGTCCATACTCCACGGTGAGGGGGGGTTCCCATTCACATTTGACTATTACCTGTATTCATTCATACGGGGATTATTTTCTTGGACATGTTGTGACTACAGGTATGCAGTTGTACATTACACAAATGTCATGGCTTGTTACTGCACATATGTATGGACCATACCTCTTGACCTCTTTGAGCAACAAATCTGCGCAAACCCTACATGATGGGGAGAGTAAGAGGGACACATTTTAACTCATTTCTTTACAAGCTTATAACGTTGATAGAATACTAGGTTTTGCATTGTCATGACTCTTCTGCGGGATGTGGAGTGCTATACTTAATGCTCATTATTTCGTGATGTCAATCCACACCTATTTACCGGATAGACGCAGGTTGTCGGAGGCACACAACACTATGAGCCAACACTCAGGTCATTCTGCGAATATCTGGACAGTTGAGTGATATGGTATGAACCTCTGTAATACGCTGTTGTGTTCTGGCACAGCAGTAGCTCGGCATTAGGGACAGATGTCGGGACATGCTGGCAGACAGTTGAGTTTCAGACTTCATACTCCGGACATTAATGCCATTGTGCAAACTGTCATTCTATGATATATCTATGTTTATCCATCCACATGGATATATTCCTGCTTGCACCTGTTATACATTCTATGGATCTCACTCCTCTGAGCTCTCCATACTCCTGCTCCTCTCTACCCTTCAGCTTAACCAGACTTAGCTGACACTCACTTGACTCCCAGTATGTCATTGTTGTACATTTCTGTATTACCACTACAAACTCTGGATTTGCACTGTCTTATTATGCACATGTTATGCATGTGTATTTCCTGACTGTATGCCTTTTACTCTTGTATTTTACCTTTAACATTATGTAGCCTTTATTTCCTTGTATTGCTTGTGGAGCTTTTCTACCCAGGCCTCCGCTGTTACTGGGCACTTCTTTGCCCAGTGGACTTCCCGGGTACTCAGACTGCACATACATGAATAACTTCTAACAGCTATCTTTGCATATTGTACCTGCTGTTGTGCCTTTGTCTCACTTGTAGTCACGGCTCTGTCCGGATATCTAACTCACACAGGTTGTCAGGTATGGTCGGTCACGCCGGCACACACTAGGTATCCCTCGCACTTCATCAGGGTTCTCCTGTTAATGTCGGGTGTCTTCCTCACCCTTCTGCCATTTGCCACTATGTGAGTGTGCGATATATTCTCCCACATATTTGTGTGGGGACACGTGCATCATGGGAAGGTGTTTTATCCTGGGTACTGGGTTATGCATGACCATTCAGGTCTGGACAGTGTCTTGGACCTGTACTTCACGTTTTGACTCATGTCCAGATATGTACAGGATTGGACAACTTGTCATCATACCTGTTCTACTATTTACACAGGTTACTTATTCCTTAAGGGATATTCCAGAAATTGGACCATTCCACACAGAAACGATATCGAAATGTATTTTGGCTTTATGAAAATGTGCAGGGGGTTTAACATGCAGGGAATACATGGTTTGCTATCCTGACACTGCCTAGGGTGACAATACCTACTACATATGCGTAGGGGTCGGTATGTGTAGCTGTGTCTGCAACGGACCACTGGGCCACGTACGGGTGGATTTGGTGGACGTTCTGTTACGGGGCTGGGTTGTGTGATGTGGAGGGTATGCTGGGTAGCCCATTATGTGGCCAGGTGTGTTGCATTTGTTATGGCCAGTTCCATCAGGACCAACCTGTGGGTATGTGACGGTGACATATCTATACATTTTGATCGCACATTTACATGATACATATGTTTGTGGGATTGTGTTCTACACTATGGCCTGTCTGCTCGTCTTGCAGCTGTTTCTCCATGTGTTTGTGTTTATGTCCACTTCACCCACTGCCCCCTCCTATACCTCTGGTTCACCTTTTCTGCATATGATACAGTATCGCCTTTGCGGGTTTTACCATTACCCATCCACCCCTCACATGCAATTTACTCACATCCGATAGCTCACTACTTTTGTTGTTGGGCCATGACACGGCCAGAGTAGCACATTGACTGCCCTGCAGGTGTCGGGCACCTTTATGGTTGTGTGGACCACCCTGTCATGTTTGCTTCCCATGTGCTATACCTCATACACATAGGTACACGCCCATACTTCACTTTCGTTACTTAGTTAGTATACTCGGGTACTACCCGTTCGGCTGTGTCACATACTAGTTTGTCTTCTACCGATGACTCCTGGGATTTGCACACCTGTTGTACTCATTGGGGGGATGGCACCTTTTCCGATGTCCATGCTATTCCTTCCACATATCCGACTGTTGTGGACAATGCCTCCCAACAGTCTACGGTACTGTTTCCACCTTTTCAATTGGCCGCAATGTAACATTTGCGGTGGACACAACACATTTTCCATGCCGACACATACCCACGGTCAGTTCGGCAGATAGAACTTACAACTCTTGCCTATATCTAAGCTTTAGTCTTGTAGCATTTCAGTCGCTTATTCTTTTTCTTATGACATTTATGTAATATACGTGTGCAGAACAACTGTTTAATGCCACTATTACATGACGTCTGAGGGATAATTATGTCCTATAATCTCTGCACATTTGCCATGTTTACATGCTTGTGTCAGGACACATCTGGCCACAGCGGTACTGTCGCTCGCAAAGTGGGACAGGTGGTATTCTTAGTCGATGGTACGGGTCATACTGTTCCTTTCGGCCTACATGTGTCCTTATTGTTGTAGCTGTTTCTATGCTCCTGATTCGTTTACATGTGTATTCTATTCCCTATCACATTTGTTATGTGGGATACAGACATACCTTTTGTATGTGACTATTACATCCCTTGTGGGATATGATTCGGACATGACAGTCACTACATATATCTACTTTTCTCCTCATGTATTTTGTTATGGACACATCTGCACAGCTATGTACCCTCCCTCACATTATGGGTCAGCTGGTGACCCTCTCCATTGGGCTGGACGGTATGTCCTGGCGGTGCCCTAGCATATGATATGTTTCACTTCCACATGGTATAGCTATAAACACTACGTTGGACCATGGGCACACGTTTTTTCTGTCATTTGTTCAAGGGTAGGGACCTGTTATTCCCTATCGTGCATTTGTGTTTGCTTCTTCATTTTCTGTTCGCAGGGACTATCTTGCATGCTTTGTATACGTTTCAGTCTCCACAGACACTGATAGGTGTGAGTATTACTGTAGGCAGACTATACTATTCAGCAGTTTCAGTTGCTCATCGACAGCCGACATTGACACGCCTCCCTCCGCAACTTCGGTATGCCCCATGCACTCGTGCACGTTTCCTATGCACGTGGCTGTGGTGGCTGCACGCCTTCATTAATATGCATATGGCGCTACTACTTCATATATACGCTGCATGGCTGGCGCAAGCCTTACACCGGCCTTGCGCCGAGCTTCATGAATCCGGGGGTATGTTTGTTCATTCTGTTTATTTGTTTTTGATTATAACTTATTAGTTTTTTAAAAGGCAACAGGGAAGACAGCAAGAAAGAATGCATACGCTGCACCCACATTTCAATGTAAATTTTCATTCATAGATTATGTATCTCTTTAAATATTATGTAATCATAGTGTAATTTAAAGCATAGTTATGGTACACAAAAAATATACTGAACCAGCAAAGAGATATATTCCAAACCTTCTTATTGCTGATGGATTCAAGCCACCAACTGTCATGAAAAAGCATGTAATGAAGGTGCTCTCTAAAATGAAGACTGCGTTATCCATAGGGCCTGACGATATACCCAGTTGCCTAATTAATAGCATTAAGCAAGGTTTGGCAGACCTACTTCTCAGCCTTTTCAACCTTAACCTGGCTACTGCCTTGGTCTAACAGGAGTTATGTACAGCTTCTGTGATGTCACTCCACAAGGGAAGCCCCACCAGAGACCCTGAGAATTATAGACTTCTCAGCCTAACAATTCTTATATGCAAGGTCATGGAATGTATCATATCTGACCTAATTATCTATGATATCAAAAATCGTATCAGATTCAACCCCTAACAGTTTGGCTCTGGGAAAGGTAGATCCTGTCTAGTGAATATTGTGAACTTCTTTGATAGGGTTACTCAGGCTGTAGATTTTGGACAAGCTGTCCACACAGTGTACCTTGACCTCATGGAAGAATTCAATGCCATTACATATGCAAATATAATAAACAGGTTGAAGGAGCTCCAAACTGACCTGTATTTGGTTAAGGAGATAGCCAATTGCCATAGAGGCAGAAATTAAACAGTAAAAGTTGAGGGTGCATCATCTAAGAGCATGAAGGTGGCAATTGGAGTTCTAAATGGATCTGCACTGGGACCTATTCTGTTCAACATATATTTCTCAGATCTCCGCTCATCAAATGAAGAACACTGGCTAACAAAGTTCTAGGATGACTGCGAGCTAAATTCATCATTAAATTCCCATCTCTCATACAGGCACTCCAGCAGGAGCTTATACTTGCCAGTAGCTGGCGTACTAAAAATGGGCTTAAGCTTAACACCAAAAAGTGCAACACTGTAATATTTAATAAGCACCCCCTGGCTCTAGCTTACAGAATAGATAACACACTACTTTAAAATGAAAAGGTTGTGAGAGACCTGGGTACTTAGGTGGATGGCACCCTATGGTTGGCCATTGTTGCAGCAGTGATTAGGAAATCCTTTTACCTTGCACTGCTCATAACAAAAGCTATTTCTTCCAGATCAAAAGATGTCCTCACTTCCTTGTACTCAGCATTTAGACCCATTATTGAGTATAATGTCCTCTTTGGGATGTACCTTACTAAACATATAAAACAATTGAAAAGACCCAGAGCTTTGTAACTGAAAAGGTCAGGGGCCTAACAGATCTAAACTACAAAGAATGACTGACCCTATACTCAGTTTCATATAGACTCCTTATGGGTGGCCTGTGCCTTGCTTATAGGGCTATAAGGGATTCTGTAGCCTAAGAATTCTTATACATAAATAAATCAAACAGTCCAGCTAATACTAGGGCCAGTGATCTAAATTTACTCCACCAAATAAATAAAACAAAGAGGAGGGATACATTCATCACCCACTGACTACTCCTTCTCTAGAACAAACTTCTGCTCCAAGTTAAACAGTGTGACACACTGTCTACCTCTAAAAAGGAGCTGGACAACTGGATCAATGTTCATTAATTCACCCCTGTTATGAGTGGCCTGACCCACCTTGAAAAACCTAAGGCTGGGTACTGGCAAGGTAAAAAAGGCCCCTTGGGTCAGTTGCTTTATAACTCCTATGATGCTGAGGGTGGGAGGGTCATTCTGCTTATGTGAGCTGCTTGTAGAAGTGAGGGACAGTTCAGCACTGAAGCCTGTGGCATGCCCTACCCATGGGGTGGTACTAGGTGCACATAGGGATGGGAAAACATAGTAAGAATACACTCCCCAGCAGCAGTTTCACATAGCACTGGGGTCCTCAATCTCTTCACCAGTACCAAACATGGATTTTGTATAACCTGGGAGAGTCTAAGTTGGGTTCAGTAGACCAAGCGGATGGAGAGAGGAACTGGGAACAACTGACAGTCAACAGCAGGGAGTCAAAAATCTGATGCAAAAAGCCTTGCTTTCCATTCCTATAGGTCCTCATTAGTGTTCCTTCTCTTCATTATTATTTGGCATTTATTCCAGGTAGTGACCTTTTGCTTGTTATTTACTTGAATGTTCATTCCTCCTTTTCCATGTTTCCCTCAGTGTAATTTAGTTCTAATATTGTGCTTTTGAGATACTTACTTGATCACTAAGTTCTCAGGATGTAGTAATGTAGTCACGTTTAATGTGATACTTTTTTACCCTTTTGTTATCTCTTCATAATAATAATAACCTTTTATGTCCCTAAACTGTTTTTAATAAACATTTTCAGTTCCTTCAGTATTCATTCATATAGAGCTTAGCAGTCCATCACCATTTCTCACATCCCCTTTTTCTTTGTTTGACATACTTCCATTGCCCCATCAGCAATTCCTCTGAAATGTCATTCTTTATTACAACCTTTATGGTCTTTTTTTACATTAGGAAATGGTAAAATGTGTTGTGTGGCTGGCAGAAGTGTGGTCTCACACAACCCTCTCCTCCTCTTGCTTAGTGTCTGACTTTTGCTATTCTGTATCTTCATATTCTTGTTACATAACTTTTTTTACATTTTTTGTATTTAGGATAATCCTATTTGGCCATATGTGACTGGAGTAGGTTTTAATAAAACAAAAATAATTTACAATATGATATGGTTTAATTACGTTACATTTTATATCTAATGTACTAACTTGATTCCTCATTTTCTCTATCATGTTCTTTGCCTTCTAGACAAACTACTTGATATTTCTGTTATATTTTCTATTGCACACCCTACTTCATGCCTTAACTATAACACAGAGGTATTACCACCTGTAGTCTGTTGCAAACTCTTTTTTCCCTTCCTTATACTAATCCTGTTTTATTCTCATCACATATCAGACCTTTCCATGATCATTAAAGACCTGCAATGCTCTTTTCAACTACTGCATCTACATCTTCTGCCATTAATATGCAACCATCTGCAAACATGCGAAAGGAGGCTGTTTAAAACTTCAGTCCTGTTCCTGTTGAACTCTGCCAGCTAGATCCTCATCAATAAAACAAATAATCCTTATGATAAAGAATCTGTGTCTGATGCCACTTTGCATGTTTGGTTTTCTATATGTCCCAGTAGTGAACAGTATAGCAGTTTTGAATTATTGTATAGGGGAATGCATCTATGGTTTAAATCCTTTCTCAAAGAGTCTGTTATCTAATGCCTGACATGTAAAAGGCCTTTGTAAAACATTAAAGATGATAATGTAGGGATGGTGCTCCAAACCCACTTCTTTCCCCTCTAGACAAGGCTTTAAAATGTATATCACTTTGCCCCAGAATCCTTCTGGGTAAGTTCTTTACCTAGTATATATCGCCCAGGATGCATCCAGGACCACCCGGTAAAAGTGCAACACAATGGCTTCCATAACCAAAAAGTGGACTGAATTTTTTTGTCCTCTGAGAGATTTTTTGAGTTGGACAGAGACTCTCAAGCTTAGCTTTCATGTATCAGTTGTATTTTTGTGTAGGGTTCTCACTGCAAAGAGCTCTGCTTTTCTTTTCCCAGCTGAGGAAACAACCCTGGCAGACTCAAGAAGTGGTCAGGAATCCACCCTGGATTCAGGAAGTGGTTACTTGAGTCTGTTACTCTGTTCCTTTTGGAGCTCCTCTGTCCATGTTAATTACAGGCATATTGTATTTCAAGATGAATATGGCCAAATAATTGCAACATGTGGAAGAGGAATTGGAAAAGGTTTATTTGAAACAGAAAATTATGCCCCATGCATTCCTCTTGCCTGGTCCTAGCAACCATGTGTTCCGTGTGGTCCACAATGTCAAATAAAGGCTGCTAGAGCTGCAGGATCTGGCATTGCCATATGCTGGCCCTCCTAGTTTCTCTTAACTCAGTTTACTAAGTATGTAGGTGTGTCCTTTGTGAACCCTCACTTCAAGGGACCCCTTTTGTTTTTTATGGAAGTCAGTAAGTACCTCAAGGAAATCAAGAAACAAAGGCAGCTCATTACATTTGCGGGTATTAAAGATCATGTTTAATCAGAATGCCAACATTAAGATTGTTTATTCAAACATATTTAATTTCTGTAAACATCCTGGTTGTATTTATGAGTAGGAAGAATTAAATTTGCATCTGATTTGAAGTAAAGAATAAAGTTTATTTTTATTGTGGTTTATACCATACTTAACCCAGGTATGCTCACTTCTTGGTTTTGCATTATTATTATCATCACCTGTATTGATAATGTGAATTTATGATGTTTGCATTTTTAGGAAATATGAACCAGCCAAATTAAATGGAAGCAATGCACTTGCATTTATTTTTACCAGAGTGTGTTGCATTATGAAGATGTCATTTGTTTACTGAGTTTATCCAAAAGAAACTAAATGTATTCTTGTGGTGTTTAAGATATATATTTATTTATTCCAGTTTGATGACTGGTGAGGTCCACTGGGCTCGGGGAGCCCATTTTCAGTGGAGGCCCAGGGAGAAAAGCTCCACAATACATAGTTTAGTTACATGAATAATTATAAAGAAACTTTGCATTACAAACAAGTAGTATTCAAAAATTTGCATTACAAACAACAAGTAGTATTCAAAAAAGAAAAATTTGCATTACAAACAACAGGTAAAAGCAAAGAAAACTTTGCATTTCAAACAACAGATGGCAGTTATAAAAGAAAACAATCAATTACTGTTTTGTCTAGGTGAGAAAGACAGGCAAAAAGCTTGGTGGCTAGATTTTACAGTTTAGTTATTTATACAATCTATGTTTGAAAGAGGTTAGCTAGGTGAGAAGGTTAGCCAGGAGTCAAAGTGGAGGAGAGCTTGAGAGGTATGGGGTGAAGAGTACAGTTGCATTTCCTGTTTAAATAAAGAAAGGAATGAAGAAGGGTTTTAAAGTTTTCAAGGTTGTCACAGGTTCTCAGAGGGGAGGGAAGAGCATTCCATTTTTTAGCTAAGGAGAAGGATAGCACAAGCTGACCAGCTGGGCGCTTGAGTTTTTGGACGGAGATTAGATTTTGGTGGGTAGATCTAAGGGTTCTATGGGGGGTATATGGTTGTAGGATATTGGAAAGTGCAGGGCACTTAGTAGGTTGGAACAGTAATCTGTGGACCATGGTGATTTGGAGAAAGTCAAGTTGGTTGGGGAGTTCGAGGCAATTTAGTGAGTGAAGGGAGGAACAGTGATGAGTAGAGGATTTGACTTTTGTAGCAAATCTGGAGATTTTGTTGTAACATACTTCCAGTTTGGAGTGTGGAGGATAAATTAGTGAGCAGAGGGGTGCCCTACAGTAGGGAGGGAAGGAGATAGGTTGTGGTGAGAGTTAGTCTGGTAGCAGGAGAGAGGAAGTAGTCATTTCTATAAAGTAGGCCGAGTTTTATATGGGTTTTCTTTATGTTTAGCTGGATGTGAGTGCTAAATTTTAGGTGTTCATCAATGGTGACACCAAGAAGTTTGGCAGAGGGAATGACCTCTATAATGGAGTTGTTATGGCTGGTTATTTAAAGTGAATTTTTATCAATAGTGGAGACTTTTGAAGGAGAGAATAGAAGGATTTTAGTTTTGCTGGCATTTAGTGAGAGGTGATTTTGGAGCATCCAGTCTTCGGTGGATGAGAAGGCTGTTTGTGTCAGTGATTGGAGATCTGTTAGCTTAGAGGCATAGCAGACAAAAAATAGAATCATCAGCATATTGCACAATTTTGGTATTAGGTATGGCTTTGTGAAAGTCGTTAATAAAGATATTGAATAGTACTGGGCCAAGTATGGAGCCTTGGGGTACTCCAGTGGGGGTAGGAAGGAAGGTGGAGGTGCTCTGGCCCCATTTTACAGCCTGGGACCTGTCTGAAAGATAGCTGGAGAACCAGGAAAGTGTTTTGTGGGAGACTGAGCTTAGACAGATGATTTAGAAGGTGGGTATGGGAGATGGTATCGAAAGCTTTAGATAAGTCTAGCAGAACTGAGGATACTATCTTACCAGAGTCTCGGGCTAAATTGACAGTATGTAAGAAGGAGAGAAGGGTGGTGTTGGTACTGTGTCCTGGGCAGAAGCCGTGTTGGGTAGGAGAGAGTAGCTGGTGTTTGGTAAGGAATGGCAAGAACTGAAGGTGGATGCATTTTTCAAGTAGTTTGGAGATTGGGGAGAGGATGGCTATGGGGCAGAAATTAGAGACTTTACAGTTTTTGCCACCCTTGTGAAGTGGAAGAATATATGCAGCATGCCATAGTTTGGGAACATAGGATTCAAGTAGGGATCTATTAATCAGGATGCTGATAGGGAGAGCAATACCTTCGGAGACTATTTTTAACAAGGAGGAAGGAATGTTGTCGGGGGTGTTGGAGCAAGGCTTTAGTTTAGAGAGGAGTTTCTTTATTAGGTGGGTGGAGACGGGTTTGAGTTTGAAAGTAGACCTCCACATAAAAGTTACCAAGGAAATATGGAAAGCTATGTGCTTCTGACTTTGGGGTAGTCACTACCAGTTCTGGATACTCCAATTTAGACTCATCTTAAGCTGAAGGGTATTTTCCAAATGCATATGTTTTGTAGCATTTCATCTCAGGCTGCAGGGAACTACGGTTCTGCCTTACCTGGATTACTGTCTCCTTGCTGCTCTTTCACAGGATATAGTCAGTAAAGGGATTATTTGGGAAGTCTGTTTGGGTTCCTATTACCTGATTGAATGTTTAGGTTAGCGAATACCTAAATGTCGATCTGGTAATAGTGAAAGCAAAAAAAAAAAACAGGAACAGCCGATTGAATGCAGGGAAAAGAATTCCCTTGGCTGTTATACAGATTTTGCCTCTTTCCCCACTGTAGAGCAATCTGCGAGTTGGTATATTTAGTTAGGGGGGTGGGGGCACAGCCACCCACATCAGGAGGTGTGGGGTGCAAAGCCCCTCACTTTATTTTGGTTTAAAAAATTTTTGAGGCCAAGGGAATTCATTCCCTATGTTAAATCGTCCACTCCCTGTTTTAATTTCTCGATATTACCAGATCGACATTTAGGTATTCGCTAACATAAATGTTTGATTGGGTAATATAGACACGTCTGCTCTCCTACCTTGAAGTTACTGTCAACACATCATGAAGTCTCACTTCTCCTTATTCATGCTTATATGCTCATTGGATGTTCCTTGGAAACATTAATTTTTAAGGCCTTTTTTGCCCCAGAGCAGGATCCTGTCCTCCCCAAATCAACCGCTGTCTCATAGCCCTCCCAGGTGGACTTGGTTACTCTTGCTTTGTCCCTTCTTACTCTACAAACCTTTAAGGCTTCAGCCTTCCAAATTTCTGCTGTGTCACCCCCTCTTACATGTCTTTTTCAGACCTCCACACCTGCATACTTTGTGGATAACAATTTCATTTTTCCAGTTTCAATGATGGCTAAGTATGCAGGCTTCTAATTACTTATTGTAGTTTCTATCATTACCTCTGCACAGTGATCATCTACTTAGAAAACATTCAGTGATGAATAGACTCATTTTTCTGTTTTATTGGACTCTGTTCCAGCCTGACTTTCCCAGTTAACAAATGTTAAATAAAATAGCTAAAAATAAAAAAAATTGTCAACTCACAGATCCTATTTTGGGGCTTTATTTATCTGTCCAAAATTCATTCTGAGTTATTCCTATACCAATGACTATGTGGTAGTCATTTCTAACTTCCATTCTGGTTTAGTTTTCCTAGTGTCCATGGAAGTCTATAAAGCTTTCTTTCATATGACTTTCTAGCTTGACCCTCCAATCGGAGGCATGGCACCTCTGCAGGATATTTACTTAATGTTCAAGATGCTTGTACTTTTTCCCATTCATGACTGCAGCATTGTCTGAATAGAAATTCTTATTCCTGAGGACCATTTTCTTGTGATTTTTTCATAATGAAGAATCTCTGAACTTCAGGCACTTTCTGTAAACCATCCTTACATGATTTACCAAAAGTCAAAGACAGCTCTTAGAACTAATTCATCCTTATTGTCAAAGTTGCCTCAGAATTTAATTTAAACTGGTCTGTCATTTTTGTATTTATTTTAAACAATTATAACCATGGAGAACATCATCCCTACAGTATGGATGTCCATATTCTGCATAGATTTTACTTACATGAACCAGGTCTTCCATAAGAATAATCAGTTTTTTATGACCATTGCCAAATATAGACTGGGCAAGAAAATTATGAAGCTCACCCATTTCAGATGGTTAGCCACTTGTGTTGCATTTTCTTATGAGACACATTGCAGAGCTGTATCTGCTACCTGCAAATTCAATCTACTAGAGCAATGGCCTTCCTCAGTCTCAAGCAACAGTTTTCAGCTGCAACTTGTTTTTTCCCTGAATATATTTGCAAGACACTATAAGTTGGACATAGTATCATAAATTTACCTCAGGTCTCTCCTGAAAGGAGGCCACTAGTCTGGTTTAACTAACCTGGTCAACAAAGGATAAATAAACAAATAAATATTTATGAGTCCCTAAAAGGGAAATGTTTAAGCCTGTAAAAGGTACAGACAGGAAACTAAAAATAAAATATCACTGGCAATTGAAAACTGGAACTCAGAAATTCAAGTTGCAGCCGTTCCATTAACTTTATTTATGAGTCCCTAAGAGGGAAATGTTTAAGCTTGTAAAAGGCACAGACAGGAAAATAAAAATAAAATATCAGTGGCAATTGAAAACTGGAACTCAGAAATTCATGTTGCAGCTGTTCCATTAACTTTACAGCTAAGCCCAGTCCTAGTACAGTTTGTAAAAGAAAATAATATCCAGATTTGTTGTTCAAATATTTTCAGAAAAAAATTCAAATTGTTTCAGAGGAATAACAATTTATGGATAGGTGCCACTAATAGCCCTGAATTAGTATTGCAATGTACCAAGTTGACAAGCTGCATTATACACTGTTTTTCTAAAGGATGATTTATGGCTTCTTTTCAAGGTGGAGAATGCAGTACCAGCTCAAAACATATTACACTAAGGTGGCATTACATAAGAATTGGATATATATATATATATATATATATATATATATATATATATATCCAAGAAAGTGGCACTTTATGTCATGGTAAAGATACCACCACACAAAAAAAAAACTGTGCTGACAGAAGCAAAAGGGACCAGCAAACTTGAGTATTGAGCCTTTTGTACATTCTTAAGGGAAGTATGTCAATCTGAAGTGCAGTTTGTACCTGAGTATCAATGTATAGTTCTTCAAATGTTTTCTTAAGTCATAGGGATTGAGATGTCAAGATGTTTTATATATATATATATATATATATATATATGTAGATAGGTATGCATGTGTGACCACATTATACTCACTTTCCTTTAGGGGAAGGCGACTTTTCTTTAGGATGGAAAATCTACTAGACATCAAGAATGTATTGGAACTGAGCTGACACTGCATCAGCAGTAAAATTCACACAGATGAATAATAACCTTTCCTTTCACTGGAAAATGCCACCAGAAAAACTACCTTCATAACCTATGGTAGTATGACCAAGACATCTTCAGACTTAAGCAGTATTTATGTCCTTAAGAGAGGAGTGGCAGAGTGAAGCATAATGTGAGCATGAGTAAACTTTGTATAGTTTCCTGATTTTTTTTTTTATGAAAAACAGTTAAAGAGAGACAGAGATATTGCCTGTTTTGTATTAGCAGTAAATGCAGAATTTAAGATGTATTTCACTGTCACAGTCTGGTATGTTGCACTGTATTGGTTTCCATTAGAGGCAGGTATATAACTTTCCTTCAGATTGGAGAATGCAGTACATGTTAATAGTATATATACATATATGTATATATATATATATATATATATATATATATATATATATATATATATATATATTTAATATACGTATACATATACATATTCGTGTGTGTGTGTGTGTGTGTGTGTGTGTGTGTGTGTGTGTGTGTGTGTGTATATATATATATATATATATATATATATATATATATATATATATATATATATATATATATTCAGCTTCAATGGGACCGGACGGTGTCCCAGGCTGTGTCTTACAAGAGCTCCAAAATTAACTAACCCCTCACCTAAACACACTGTTCAAACTCAGCCTCTCTACAGGCTATATACCCACAGACTGGTGCACAGCAACAGTTATCCCACTCCACAAAGGTAGAGCCACAACGGACCCCAGGAACTATTGCCCTATAAGCCTGACTAGCCTGGTCTGCAAGGCTATGGAGCGCATCATCATGGCACTCATTAACAGAGACAATGGGAACCTCCAAACCTTGGACCCTACCCAGTTTTGCTTTGCTAAGGGCAGATAATGCCTCCTAAACCTGGTGGACTTCTTTGAGACAGTTACCAAGGCATTAGATGAGGAAAAGGAGGTCCACACAGTCTAACTCGACCTTGTAAAGGCTTTTGACACCATTCTCCATTCTAGTATTATAGACAAGCTCACCAGCTTGAACATAGACCCCTATGTCATGAGATGGGTTGCCAACTGGCTCATGGATAGAATCCACATGGTGATAGTTGCAGGCTCTATGTCCGACTCTAAACCGGTTACAAGTGGCGTCCCCAAGGGCTCAGTCCTAGGACCCCTCCTGTTCAATATATACTTCCCAGAGGTACAGGCAAGCATAGGAGGACTATGGCTGACTAAGTTTGCAGATGACTGCAAGCTAGGGGCCATAATTGATTCTCCATCTGATACAGTCACCCTCCAGAAGGGTCTCACTGAGACTGATACCTGGTGTTAAAATCATGGCCTCAAGCTAAATGTCAAAAAGTGTATAGTCATCTCCTTTGGAAAAAATAAAGTACCCGTGAACTACCACATAGGTTGTAGTCCCCTAAATACAGAAAATGTAATAAGGGATCTGGCGACCGAAGTAGATAGTAATCTCTCCTTTGATAATCATATTGCCAAGGTGGTTAGAAAATCCTTCTATGTGGCCCACCTAATCACAAAAGGGTTCACATCTAGAGCAAAAGAGGTTATTGTGCCTCTCTACTCATCACTCATTAGACCCATCATAGAATACAATGCCCCATTTGGGATGTACCTTACAAGACACCTGCAACAGCTGGAAAGACCATAAAAGTACCTCATCAAGAGAATTACTGGCCTCAAACAGATGTCCAATGCAGCCCGACTCAAGAAACTCCAGCTGTACTTGGTTGCATACCGCTTACTAAGAGGTGATCTCTGCCTGACATACAAGGCCATGTCCAACTCAGAAACTGATGGACATGCTCCACCTAAAAAAAAAAAAAAAAAAAAAAAATCCCGTTGAGCCACACGCTCTAGAGATATAAACCTCACCACAACGATAAATAGGACATGCTGGAGGGATAGATTCCTGTCCCAGAGACTCCCCATGCTTTGGAACAGGATTCCAATATACATCAGGCAGAGCCCCTCACTAACACTCTTCAAGAGAAACCTTGACGGATGGATGGGAAACAGAAAATTTACCCCGGGATCACTGCAGTGGCTCTGCTGGACAGTGGCACAGGGAACTTATGGCTCTGCTGGACAGAGGCACAGGGAACTAATCTAAGGGGGTGGCGAAAGCCAACACATTCTGGCTAGGCTTATAAATGCCCTTGGGCAGATAGCCTAGTACTTATAGTACTTACCTATGAACATACATATATATATATATATATATATATATATATATATATATGTATATATATATATATATATATATATATATATATATATATATATATATATATAAAATTGGAATTATATCACAACTAAAAGTCATATATACTTCTCCATTTCTCCAAAACAGTGGCCCTTCCAGCCTCCCACATAACACAAATACTTGCGAGAGATGCAGCTATTTAGCCAAACTGGAGGCTGAGCTCTCTCAACTCAGGACTGGCAAGACCAGACAGGAGGAGAAGGCAACTACACACACCACAAAACCAGCCTCACATAATGCTACCACTCCACTGAATCAAACACATAAACACACAAAGACATACTCGGAGGCTCTGAGTAAAAATTTACCTAAACAGCAGAGGCCTCCAAAGCAGACACCCAAACAACTGCTACCTCAAGACACCCCACAAGCAACACATAAACCACAAAAGCAGTGTGCAAAGCAGTCACAGCCCTTAAGGCCAAATACAACACCAAACATACTTGTCATAGGTGACTCCATAGTCAGACACACTGACGTCCCACTCACCAGGCTGAACAAGTAGAGGGTCACAGTAAGCTGCCTATCGGGCGCTAGAATCCGCCACATAACACAAGCACTCGGGTCACTCCACGGCAAGTACAAATATGACACAGTCATTGTCCATGCTGGTGTGAACGACCTGAGACGTACCTCCCTGGACTACATGAAAAGAGACATAGAGGAGCTCTCTGATTATGTAGCCCAGGCAGGTATGACCCTAACCCTGAGCAGTATCCTTCCTTCACCAAGAATGATGCCACAATATAGAGACAAGATGATCAGCTTTAACAATTGGCTTAATGTCTGGTGTCATTCAAAGGGGATCCAGTGTCTGTCTGCCTGGGATGACATGCTTGACAAGCCACGCTGCTCAAGGGATGGCTTGCACCTGTCACCCCTGGGATTCCGGATATTGGCTAAGGCTCTTGCCACCCCCATAGTGCCTTTTTTAGGCAAGGCTCAAATTCTAAACCTACCACCCTAGAAAACCAAAATGGGAAGAAACTGAGGGTAATGCTGCTCAATGCCAGAAGTCTAAATCTCAAAATGCACGCACTCGAGGCCCTTCTCAGTATGGAGAACATCGATGTCTGTGCTGAAACTGAAACCTGGTTCAAGGCTCCTGAGAGCACCCTGGCACTATTAGGTTTTAACTCATATCATGCGTTCCGGCCCCAAAACCCAGACCACACCACAAAAGGAGGGGGTGTATCCATATTCATAAAGGATACCCACACCTCCAGGTTGGTGGCAACGCATCTAAGCCGGAAACCATCCAGGTGCAACTAACCATAGGCAAAACTGCTCTACAAATTGTAGCATGCTACAGGCCACCCTCTCAAACTCAGGAACCCCACACAGCCTTCCTGAAGACACTGGAGGGTATAAATGTATCTCCAAACACCATCATATTGGGTGACTTCAACTACCCGAATATAGACTGGGAACATTACTCAAGCCCTAACTTTCTAGCCCAACGGTTCCTGGAGTTCATAAATTCAAATGCCATGGAACAGCTAGTCACTGTTCCCCCGAGAGGAGAAAATATACTAGATCTCATTGTCACAAACATGGGGACAAAATGCTCCACACCGGAAGTATATCCCTCATTGGTGAGATCTGATCATAAACTAATCTCACTGGAAATCCACATCCCGCCCCCACCCCAAACAAAAAAGACCATAGTGAAGAACTTCTCTAAAGCAAACTTCACAGGCCCCTGAGCCAGAGGAAACCACAACCCAAGCTGCGGAAGCCCTTACAAATGCCTTCTATGAACACCTCCAGGACTGCATGGATCAGGCAATCCCAAATAAAACCAAGACTCTTTCCACAAAGGGCAAACATCCAGTCTGGTGGACCCCAGCCATTAACAAACTTTACAATAAGAGGAGAAAGCTATTACATGATAGAACAAAATCCATAAAAGGGAAGTCACCCCTGATCATTATTAGTAAAAAATTACGAGCACTCATAAAATCAACTAAGGCCAATTTTGAGAGAAAAATTGCCATGGATTCAAAGGACAATCATAAGGCCTTTTTCAGCTATGTTAGGAACCTGGGTGGAAACTCCCAGATATGCTCAGAATTAGTCCAAAATGATACAAAAATCACTGAACCCACAGACATTGCCAACATACTGGCAGACAGGTTCAGTGCAAACTTCACCCCTCTCCCTAAAGGAGAGATAACTATCCCAGCCGAGTGTAGCCTCCCGGACATCTCAAATGCGCAGGTGAAAGCTGCTCTCTCTAAAGCTAAAACACAGCATCAATGGGACCGGATGGTGTCCCCGGCTGTGTGCTACACGAGCTAAATGAGGAATTAACCCCGCACATAAGGCAGCTGTTTAATCTCAGCCTTACCACAGGATACATGCCCAAGGAGTGGCGACGGCAACTGTGGTCCCACTCCACAAAGGCGGCGCCTCACGGACCCTGGTAATTACCGCCCCATAAGCTTAACAAGTCTAGTCTGCAAAGCTATGGAGAGGATCATAATGGAGCTCATAAACAAAGATATAGGGGACTTGCAGACATTGGACCCGACCGAGTTTGGCTTTGTCAAGGGAAGATCATGCCTTTTGAACTTGGTCGACTTCTTCGAAACAGTCACCAAGGCCATTGATGAGGGAAAGGCAGTCCATACAGCCTACCTTGACCTTGCAAAGGCTTTTGACACAATACCCCACTCGGGTATTGTAGAAAAACTTACCAGCTTAAATGTAAACCCATATGTCACAAGATGGGTTGCAAACTGGCTTAAGGACAGAACCCACAGGGTTAGAGTTGCTGGCGCTGTGTCAGACTCCAAGCCAGTCACAAGTGGTGTCCCACAGGGCTCGGTCCTTGGCCCCTATTGTTTGGCATCTACTTCTCAGAAGTACAGGCCAGCATGGGAGGACTTTGGCTGACAAAGTTTGCAGACGACTGCAAACTGGGCCATAGTGGAAAGTGCATCGGACACGGATATCCTTCAGAAGGGACTCATGGAAACAGATAGCTGGTGCCAGAGCCATGGCCTGAAGTTAAACGCCAAAAATGTATAGTCATACCCTTCGGGAAAAACAAGGTAACCCCAAGCTACCATATAGGTGGCAATCCACTAAGCACAGAAGAGGTTATCAGGGACCTGGGGACCCAGGTTGACAGTGGCCTTTCTTTGACACTCACATTGCTAAAGTGGTTAGAAAGACCTTCTACATTGCCCACCTGATCATGAAGGGATTCACATCCAGATCTAGTGAGGTCATTGTTCCCCTGTACTCTTCACTTATCAGACCAATGATCGAGTACAATGCCCCATTCGGGATGTATCTCACCCGACATCTGCAGCAATTGGAGAGACCCCAAAAGTTCCTCACCAAAAGGATAAAGGGACTCCAAAATCTGTCATATGCTGCCAGATTGAAGAAACTCCAGCTCTATTCAGTCGCATACCGTCTGCTCAGAGGTGACATGTGCCTGACATACAAGGCCATGTCCAACCCGGAATTAATGGACATGCTCCACCTCAAAAATCCAAATCCACCAAAACCACTAGAGCAAGCGACTTAAACCTTAGCACGGATATAAATAGGACATGCTGGAGGGATAGATTTATCACTCAGAGACTCCCTATGCTGTGGAATAAAATCCCGGTCCATGTGAGGCAGAGCACCTCGCTGACTCTGTTCAAGAGAAATCTAGACCTGTGGATGGGAGATCGTAGGTTTACCCCAGGAATCATCTCTGTGTCACTGCTGGACAGAGGCACAACAAACTAATGGGCACAGTATTTTTTCATATAAGGGGTGGCGTAAGCCACAAAAATTTGGGCTAGGCTTATAAATGCCTTAGGGCAGATAGCCTAGTATAAACCTATGAACCTATGAACCTATCAGAAAGATTGCATAACCAAAACTGCCTTCAGTGATGTGGGCAGTATGGTCAGATTAAATTCATAGTTCAGCTGCTTTGAAATTCATAAAACTAAAATGGTAACCTTAGATGTGGTGCAAACATGAGAGCCAAAATAATCCTCTGAAAGTGAACAAGAACCGACAGTGGGGGCAAGAGATATACTATGTTTTACAAAGGCATCATATGCAGCATTTTATAGTCATTTGAAGATAAATGTCTGTCACCTCTGTCCCTCATCAGGGTGAGGAATGGAATATATGAATAGAACATATTTTCATCAAGTTGGCATTATTTTTTCTCCTTGGAATTATGTTTTTCCTATACAAATATGGAGCCATATGAAGTAAGTCACATTAATTGGAGATAAAGTTGAGCACAATTTTATTTTACCAAAAATTATCAACTGTAACCAAATATTATGATATTCTTTGCTGAGAATTTTTTTAATTCAAGTAGTTTCATTGGTATGGTACTGTATTTATAGGTATCACAATTAGATGTACAGAGCCATTAGGTTGATCATTACATTTTCCATTTACATCACAAATATATACCTCTGACTTTTCTCTGCATATCAAATTCAGTACATTTATGAATCAGATTCACTTCAAAAGACTGAAAGCCCAAAATCTTGAATTTCAAAAGACTGAGACCAAAATCTTTTAAGTTCAAAAGACTGAAAACTCAAAATACTGAATCTCAGAATACTGAATCCCAAAATACTGAAAACTAGATACAGAAACAAATAGAAGACAAACCATATTACTTTTTCTCCAAGTATAAGCAGGGGAGAAAGCCCCCTGCACTCCCTATGTGGGGGGCTGCGCCCCCCTGAGCCCCTGCTAGTTAAATATATCAATTCCGAGATCCCACTTCACTACACTAACATGAGTTATGTTTTAGTATAGCAAGTTAGAAGGAAACATGACTAAGGTTACAAAAGGCAGTCATGAAACACATAATGGTATGTTTGCCATTTTATTCTGTGGAGTACAATCTCAGAGTTGATATATTTAAGTAGCAGGGTGTGTGGGGGCTTGGCCCCCTGCTTATATTTGGAAAAGTAGTAAACAGTTTATCTTTTATTTGCTTCTGTATGTAGTTGTGCTGGAATATAGTGTTAGTATTCTGTATGTTTCCAGTATTCTGAGATTCAGTATTTTGAGTTTTCAGTCTTTTGAACTTTCAAGATTTTGGTCTCAGTCTTTTGAAATTCAGGATTTTGGGCTTTCAGTTTTCTGAAGTGAATCCTTATGAATCATATCATTGGTCATACCTCTCAACCTCTTAGTACAAAAAATCTGGTCAAAACTTCACAAAATGGGGGGCAAAGACCCAAAAATAGTGACAGATTTTAAATATCGCTCTTATAAACATAGAAAGCTGCTAGAATAACAGAATTTGTCTTAGCCTGCATTTTTCTGAAGAATATGAAGTCTAAAACACAAATGTATATCATTATTTAATGACTTCAGTCCTAAGATCACCCCAGTGATTTGCCAGAAAATCACGAATTTTATGAGGAACAGACCAAAAATATGAGACAAAAATCTGGACATTATGCGAAAATCTGTAGTGTTGAGAGGTATGTCATTGGTGTATTCTTACAAAGCTGGCATCAAATTATTTATCAGAAAAAGGAATAGTTTCTGTCATTTTAAATACTACAGCAAACACACACACACACACACACACACACACACACACACACACACACACACACACACACACACACACACACACACATTTTACTAGTGGGGTAGACATGCTAATGTTTGAGATTGTGTTGCTTCTCCGCCTTTAAGTATATTAGCTGACACAGTGTGTTGCATAAGTCTGAGTATCCAGTTAACGTGTTATAAAAAAATTACAAGAAAATCTGAAAGTTATACAAAACATTCGCATTTGTAGTTAGAGTCAAATTACAGTCAGAATGTAAAAACTAACATCTGCAAAATATTAAGTTTAAATAAAAGTTTAACTATCAGTTTTCATTAGATTAACAGAAACAAAAGCTATACTATATATATATATATATATATATAGATATATATATATATATATATATATATATATATATATATATATGTATTCCTATTACAAGAACGAAAGTTCACTACTTCAAACTTGTAATAGGAAGCCTCAATTCTGCGAAAGTTCACTTTAACGAAAGTGAACTTTTGCATAAGTGCACTTCACCGAAAACACAACAGCACAGTGGAGGACATAAAAAACAAGCTATGTCCTTCACTTTGGTGCAATAGTCACGGACCTTAGGGTTAGGGCACAGGTTAGGGTAAGGGGATGGTTAGTAAAGCTATCCCCTTACCCTAACCCATGCCCTAACCCTAAGGTTCGTGACTATCGCACCATAGTGGAGGACATTGCTATGTCCTTCACTGTGCTACAGTCGTCACGGACCTTAGGGTTAGGGCACAGGATAGCCCTACGGGCTAACCCCTTACTATAACCCGTGCCTTAACCCTAAGGTCCGTGAGTACTGCATGGAAGTTCAGTACAACAGCCGTCCATTGTACTGAACTTCACGTAAATGCACTTTTGATTAAGTGCACTTTCGCTGCAGTTAGCATTCGATGCACTATTTCGAATTAGTGAAAATTCGATCTAGTGTATGGAACCCATATATAAATATATATATATATATATATATATATATATATATATATATATATATATATATATACACAGTATTTATATTTAATGTATGTGATGGCAGAGTGATTTATTTCTGATGAAGTTCTAGTTATATTAAAAAAGCACGAAAGCGTTAATTATTTGTGGCGGAGCTCTCCTTTAGTCATGTTGTTTTCACAGTTATTTGGTTTTCTTTGTGATTTATTTTGTTTAGATATATACAAGATTATTATTACTTCAGGCTTAAAATATGTTATTTATGGATAAAAGGGAGATTTTTCATTTTTTTTAAATGTGGTGTAAAAATTACATTAGATCCTAGTTTCATTAACATTCTTGTTGTAGTTGTTCCTTTGCCTTTAAAGTTAATAGCACTGAGTTGGGATAGTCAACTCTTCTAGAGTCATTCCCTAAAATTTTCAGAGAATATAGATAATTGCCATAGTTGCATTCCCTGAAAAGTTCATGGAAATATCTGAAACCATTTTAGAGATACAATCCTTTATCAAAAGAACCCAAAATAACAAATGCCTGCCAATAGCTAGGATATAGTCATTTTGGAAGTGGTCGGTAGAAAATGGATTAATAATTGAACAGCAAAAGAAAAATAGAGACAGTAATATTAATTGATAAAGTTTTCTTACTTTTAATTTATAAATACCTGAGTTACACCATTCAGGGCTGTGACAGTACCAGAGCCTTTCCTAGTGAGCAAAGGGAATAAAGCAGAGAACCAATCTTGATGGAATGCCAGTCGATCACAGAACACACACACACACACACACACACACACACACACACACACACACACACACACACACGCACGCACGCACGCACACGCACACACATGCACACACACTTACAAAACTACTAGCATAGTTTAATATCTGTGAGAAAACCAGAGAGCCCAATGCAAACCTCTGATGGTACAGGGGGCGCATGCAAACTCCATAAGGGTACCAGGACCTTATCCAGTATAGTAAGGTAGTGGTTTAACTACTTCAGGATTTTTCAGATTTGTGAGTCAGATTATGGTGTAAATAAGGGTTTAAGAAATTATCATGCAGTAGGTGCAAACAACTTCTCAAAGGTAGTTTTCCTTCAGGTTGGACTGCAATGAACTGGAGGCAGCTAAATTTCCCAGTAAAAGCAGAAGTGAATTTCACACTTCTGGGACACTGCTAAACAAAGTGCTGGTGCAGGATTCTAGTGCACACTGCATTTGAAAAGTGTGAAAAGGTTAGAAGCAATGAACACATGTGGGGTTTGGGCTTTAAGACACAGTGTAATGTAAGACAGTGCTTCAAATTTAGGTGACCAGATACAAAAGAGGTTTACATGAGGGGAGTAACTTTGCTGTGTCCAGTGTGGCGCAATTATATTTCTGCCTACAAACTTGCAGATTTTCTTCATTGCCCGTTTTATTCTTTGGCAGTTACAGGGAGAATCTGCAGAAATAGTTGGCAATAGATACTCTAAGGCAGGGAACATTACCTTGTTATTTGGTGAGTTCATAGCTTTCTTAGTACATTAGAGATGTTATGACACGTACTCAGTAAACATTTCCTTTGGGGATAACTAGCCTCCTGGATCAATTAGCATAACTTAAGACATTCAGAAAACACATCAACAGGTATGCTAAAATTGCCATGCCAACCCCAACAGATTTATAAATAACTTCAGGTTATTATTCTTCAAATTATTATTATAAAATAAGTAAAGGATGTTTTTCTGCTGTACCTACAACCACCAACATATAGCATAATCCAAGTTCATGTTTACGTATCACAGCAACAAGTATCAGCAAACTGTGTTTCATGCAGTTCCTTAACCCACTCCCACCTAAATCTAAAAGGGAGGAGGCTATAGTTTGCCTTACTGATTGAAGATGTGTGTTCCAAATCATGAACACTTCATTCTAAGAGTCACACAACTAGAGTGGTGATTGTATTATGGAAACATTTGAGGTGGGGCTATGTATATAAAATTGTGCAAGAACTTTATCACTATGTATCAAGTGTTTTAAATGGAGGTCCAGCCGTATTCTACAATATTTGAATTACTTCACAGTATAAGCCTGAGAGCACGCAAAAGCCCATTACTAGCATAATGTTTGTTTTCTTGAAATTCAGACTGAGACCCATTTTACTGAACAGCTGATGAGTCTTAGTGTCCAGTGACACTATTTTGCTGACTGTGATGGGAGATTTGATAGCAGACCAGATGACTAGATAACAGCCATAGAGTGCACTTGATTAAATAATGTTGGAGAACAAGAGAAGTTCCAGAAAAGATCCTTATGAGAGTCACATAGTAATTTATTTTATGTCTTACTGTACATGAATGGAATTTCAGGATTAGAAGTTCATGAAACGAGCACAGTCATGTGGTACTGGTAGGATACAATAAGGAACAAAGGTCATACTGGTGCAGTACAAGAAGGAATGAAGGATGTGCTGGTATGGTACAAGAAGGAACAGAGGATGTACTGGTATGGTATAAGAAGGAACAAAGGATGTACTGGTGCAGTACAAGAAGGAACAAATGATGTACTGGTATGGTACAAGAAGGAACAAAGGATGTACTGGTACTGTACAAGAAGGAATAAAGGATGTACTGGTATGGTACAAGAAGGAACAGAGGATGTACTGGTATGGTACAAGAAGGAACAAAGGCTGTACTGGTACCATACAAGAAAGAATAAAGGATGTGTTGGTATGGTACAAGAAGGAACAGAGGATGTACTGGTACGGTACAAGAAGGAACAAAGGATGTACTGGTATGGTACAAGAAGGGACAAAGGATGTACTGGTATGATACAAGAAGGAGCAAAATATGGACTGGTATGGTAGAAGAAGTAATAAAGGATGCACCGGTACTGTACAGGAAGGAATAAAGGATTCACTGGAATGATACAAGAAGGAATAAAGGATGTACTGGTATGGTACAAGAAGGAACAAAGGATGTACTGGAATGATACAAGAAGGAATAAAGGATTCACTGGAATGATACAAGAAGGAACAAAGGATGCACCGGTATGGTACAAGAAGGAACAAAGGATGTACTGGAATGATACAAGAAGGAATAAAGGATTCACTGGAATGATACAAGAAGGAACAAAGGATGCACCGGTATGGTACAAGAAGGAACAAAGGATGTACTGGAATGATACAAGAAGGAATAAAGGATGTGTTGTTATGGTACAATAAGGAGCAAAGGATGTACTGATATGGTACAAGAAGGGATAAAAGATGTGCTTGTACAGTACAAGAAGGAACAAAGGATGTACTGGTATGATACAAGAAGGAGCAAAGGATGTACTGGTACCATACAAGAAGGACCAAAGGATGTACTGATACGGTGCAAGAATGAAAAAAGGACATACTGGTATGGTACAAGAATGAACAAATGGTACACTGGTATGGAACAAGAAGGAACAGAGGGCATACTGGTATGGTACGAGAAGGAACAGAGGGCATACTGGTATGGTACAAGAAGGAACAGAGGGCATACTGGTATGGTACGAGAAGGAACAGAGGGCATACTGGTATGGTACAAGAAGGAACAGAGGGCATACTGGTATGGTACAAGAAGGAACAGAGGGCATACTGGTATGGTACGAGAAGGAACAGAGGGCATACTGGTATGGTACAAGAAGGAACAAAGGATGTATATTTCAATACTGTAGCAGATTTCTTAATATGAGATGTACCCTTAACCTGTACACTTTTGCTACAGCTCTTCATTTCTGAGGAACAAAACTGCACTTTAAGGTCCAATAAGGTATTGCCAGTAGCCTAATGGGTAAGGCATTGGCCTCCAAAGCCAGGGATTGTGGGTATGAGTCCCATTTGAGGTGATGTAATCTTAAACAAGTATTTTTTTCTGACCCAGTCAGGTTTCGTTAAGGGCAGGTCATGCCTACTCAATCTGTTGGACTTCTTTGAGAAGGTCACTAAAGTAACGGATGAGGGCAAAATGATTCACACTGCCACCCTTGTTGACACGCCCATGAAATTAAGTATAAACCCTTATGTCCCCAAGTAGTTAGCCAGCTGACTCATAGACAGATTTCAGTAAGTTAGAACTGGGGAGTCCACCTCTACAAAGAGACAACTCACAAGAACAGTCCCTCAGGGATTGATCCTAAGACCTCTCCTTTTTGGCATCTACTTAAATGAAGGCAAGGTCAACATCAAGTGTATCTGGCTGACCAAATCTGCAGAGGATTGCAAATTAGGAACAGTCATAGAATCCCTCACTGACACTGTAAGGGCTGACACAGAACCATGGCCAAAAATTAAATGCCAAGAAATGCATAATACTATCCTTCAGGAAGTCATCCACCCTTGATAACTATCATATTGACAACGCACCTCTAAGAGCTGACTCAGTAGTCAGGGATTTGGGGACTTGCGTAGACAATATCTAGCCTTTAACCATCCCAAGTATGCAGTAATAAAGAAATCATTCTATGTTGTGCAACTTATAAACAAGGGTAAGACATCTAAGTCCAAGGAAGTCATTTTTCCACTGTACTCAGCATTCGTCAGACCTATCACTAAGTACATGCCCCATTTGAAATGACCTTGAGTAGACACATCCACAGATGTTCCTCACTAAAAGAATACAGGGTGTAAGTAACATGTCCAATGCAGACCGCCTCAAAGCCCTATCCCTGTATTCTGCATCCTACAGGTTGAGTGGAGATCTGTGCTTGGCATACAAGGTGGTGTTGCCCCCCACCCCCCGATGGCTCTCCTGCATATCTGCAAAACAAACAGTACCAGAAATACCCATTCTGAAGGCTTAAGCTTTGCTTGTGATATAAATAGGACCTGCCTGAGAGACAGGTACGTAAGTCAGAGACTACCCCTTCTCTGGAACTGGCTCCCCATCAATGTGTATCAGAGTTCCTCCTTACCCAATTAAAGTATAACTTTGACAATTGGATAGAGAACAGGAAATTCATCCCTGGTTTGGCACCTGTCTCTTCTGGACACAGGCAGCCTGGAAATGGTTAATCTCCCAGGTCCCTGCTTGTAAATGTTTCACCTCCCAAGCCTCTGCTTACACTACCAAGGATACCAGAACTTGTCAGAGATTTAGAATGCCAGGCTTAAAAAGGCCCCAGTGGTTGTTAGACTAGTACACACCTATGAGCCTATGTGACCTTTTTCAGTTGCAGCCTTTTTATCCTGGGTTTGACTTGTCACTAGAGCAGCAGTATTACAGCTGTTTGTGCTTTTTCTGTGCAACTGTACAGAAATTTTACAGCCAAAGGGAAGAATAACTAAATATCTTGTAAGTTTTTACTATATTTTATCTATTAGCTGGGTGAATAGGTTGGCCCACAGACTCTTTTTCAACCATAACCCAGACGCACATATTCAAGAAAAATAAGAATATATTAAATTAGACATGGAACACTTAAAAGCAGAAATAGTGAAAATTGTAGAAGTGATTTCATGAGACTTAACGAGAGCTACAAATATGACAGCATGACATTCACCATATAGACAGGCTAGGAAACAAAATAATAAAATAATACTTTATAACAGCAGCATAGTTACATTAATCTACAAGAACATATAAATATTCTGTCTACATATAGTACTCTGAGAATTTAGAACTTAACTATAGATCAGTCAAACAACCAGTCATCTACTGCTGAGAAAAAAAATGATCAAGTATATAATTCTGCAGTAGCCAATAATATTAAGCTGGACCATGAGGTTGATTAATATAAAAGTCTGATTAGCATTTACCCAGTGTTTCAGTGGGTACCTGAGAATCACTGTGTATGGAATACAATTAAAAAAAAACAGATTTGCCAACATCACTGTTTAAGGAATATAATAAAAAACACAGATTTGACAGCATTACTTTTCATGAAGATCTTTGTTGAGACATCTGCTACTGTTCATGTCCATATTATGCCTTGCTTACCCACAGCCACAGTTCATTCCTTTCATCTTGTTTGCTAAGAAAATAATATAAATATCATTTAAACCTGACAGTGAAAAAGACTGCAGAGAATGTTGTTTGAAAAGTAATTTATAAACTAAAACTAGGTACTCATATTGGCGCAGTTACTACAACAAAAACATAAACACTACCTTTTTATGTGAGAGGTCTGACAGACATTTGCAGTAAGTCCTTGTAGGCAAAATGTCAGGCAATATGCAAGTGGGGTGATGTGACTCAAACCTTGCTCAGAACATCACGTGTTAGCGAGGGCTGTGGGAAAGAAATTTCAGCCAGTTTCATGGAATGTTTTTTATTCATATGGAAAAGTTAATTAATTAAGAAGAGCACTTTTCTTAATTGAAGTCTGAATCTGTTTCTTTGCTTTAGAATACAAATTAGTTAAGCTGTGCCTAAGCTTTGTAAAGCTGTTTGTAAACTGCAGCCTTTTAATAGCAGCTGTTCTTGTAATCATTTTACGTGGTCTTTTTTCAATTTCTTCTAAAGCAAGTATAAATAGTAATAGAAGCATGGAGACACACTGATTTCAACAATTCCTCATTTTCTCTTTAGCTGATGAATAGCCACAGTAAAGTATCATATGAAAATGTAGGTGAACAGGTACACAGGACTCTGTAATGTTTTGAATTATTTGCATCTGGAGAAAGCCTACAATAGAGATAGGTTGCCACAAAGCCATCATATGTAGCCAGAATACATTTTTACATTTTACACCATTCATATCATCTTGACAGCAAAAAGGAGAAAATGGCAGGTATTGCAGACTCACTCAGTGCTGCCATTGGCTGACGCTGTTATGAGTTATATTTTATTGATATGGCAGCTGACCCCAGACTATGGTATGTGTCCACCCTCTTCCTGTTATAGTACATGTCATGGCACATCAAAAGGCATGTCTGAGCACCTTTTGCCATCAGTGCGATGACCATAACATAGTGAGAATCGGTCATCCTGTTCATAGTATACAGTACTAGTTCCATCTGGTGCAATGTAGGTAATGCTTTTACTAGGACTGTACCCATGGAGCACAAAGCAGAGTCACATGGTATTCCCTTTGTCTACATCCAGTAAGATATGTGTAGTGATTTCAATAGCCTTGTCTATACTTTGTACTATATATGGTCACAGCAATCACATTGGCTGCATGTAGAGGGAGATAGGCAATGTTATTACTGGACCTCTGTGTGTTGTCTGCCATACATAGCTGCAGTATCCAGTCCGACTGTCTTTGAGATTGTCAGTGGTACTCTCTCAATTCTTTCTATGTTTTTCTCAACTTATAACTACCTGTTAAGGGTACACATCTCTGTAAATAACACAGATCAAATAAGTTGTCTTGGAAAAACCCTGTCCATAAATGTTGTACTTGGAAAGTGTTGTGTAGCAGGAGGCGACATGTTCCTTGTAACCATACCATGTGTGACTTGATAGCAGTGTGTACAAATCTATTCTGCCATACATGAGCGTCACAGATAACATGCATTGCTCAGGTATGTACAGCTTTCTCTGTGTCTGTGTACTTATGTGCTCCATAAATGTAACAAACATGAGCCTGCATGGTACATATTCACAGAATGTTATGTGCACCCATAATGCAATGGTATAAATATGTGCTTTGTAAAGGCCAGAGATGCATACAGGGGAGCCAGGCATGCAGAAAACACACCTGTTGGCACTGCCTATTGATAAAAGTAGCAACCAGCTATATTTTATGTAGCATACATCCACATAAAATATTACATGCCACCTTATGAATGTCCAGGATTGTATACAGTTAAGTAATATAACATGGTATGTAATAGCTTAACTGCCTTTGTTGAACATGTTGGGGAAAACTACAGAGAATTTGCTCAAGGTTCATCAAGATTTGGTTCATGTACTCTTTGAAATAGAGTATGTAGTCTTGCCTTTTAAACACTTCCGGCAACATTCATCCTTCCCTGGTGGTGGAATTGTTGTAAAGTGGTCAGGTGTGAAAGGTAGTGGAGATGGGACTGAGTGTTGGGGGCAGGGTTGCCAGATTTCCAGCAACCCAGGTAGGGACAAAAAGAAAAAAAGAAGGTCTCTCACGAAGTGAAGACCAAAAAAAAAAAAAAAAAAAGGTCTTCGGCGCCAAGTTCGCCAACTGAAGACCAAAAAAAAAAAAAAAAAAAAAGGTCTTTAAAGGAACCATCACACAACCTCTACTCTTTGCACTTTGCATTCTTTATTGATGACCTAAATGATCTGCCTGTTTCATAATGTGTGATGATGATTTGCTACTATTAGACTCCAATACCACTGCTAGCAATCTCCAAACCAAACTTCATTCTCTAAAAGCTGTATCTGGACACACAATAATAAACTGGTAATAAACCTAAAAACTTAATAATGTAATGGTGTTAAATCATACTCAAAAACTTCAAAACCTTTCTCCACCAGTCTTAAAAAGCAATACAAGTAATATCATTCCACAGATTACAGAGGAAACTTATCTAGGTACCACTTTGGACCACTCCTTAACTTTCCACCAGCCCACTAAGCATTCACTAGAACCCTGACAAAATTAAACTGTGCCATAAGCTCTCTCACCTCCTTTATAATTCAGCATGCTCTAACATCATAAGACATGCTCTTAAGCCCAAACCTGAATACGCCGTACTACTGCTAACTCTCTATTCAAGCTCAAACATCCATAAAATATAAATGATCAAAAACAAAGTATAAAGATTTGTCACACTTGCAAATACCCATAAACATCACTGTGACCTATTAAAAGGAATCAAACTGCTTCAACTAAATAGCAGAGTAACACTTCTACTTAGCTTTCTACCATTTAAAATAATCAATCAGGGCTAATGTCTAAAACAAAACTACTTGTAAGAGATCAAAATGACTCTAAGAGACAATCACGATGAAGCAATTACTCTAATCAGGCCACATTTCAAAATGTCCATCACAGAAATGGCACATACAAAATTAGGTCTTGCTACATGGACTCACCTTCATGCAGAAGTCAGAAGCCAACACACAGTCTCTGAGAGCAAACTGAAGAAGCACGGACATAAAGGTCTTCGGCGCCAAGTTCGCCAACTGAAGACCAAAAAAAAAAAAAAAAGGGTCTTTAAAGAACTGAGCAACTAAGCTCACTCTGCCTGCAATAAACACTGAGCTTCTCGTGTTTAATGCATTGCAGTTCCGCATTAAACACGAAGCTCCGAGTTTACGCTTTTGATTGGCTCGATATCGGCATATGGGCCAATCAGGTCATAAACACGGAGCTTCTCGTGTTTTAATGCGAACACAAGAAGCTCAGTTAGTAATTTTGATTGGCCCGTATGCCAGGTATACGGGTCAATCAAAAAAAAAAAAAAACAAAGTGGAGGCTGGCCGGGATTTAAACCGGCAGGGCGGGACTCGGGATCAGGCTACTGATCTCGGGACAGTCCCGCCCAAATAGGGATGTCTGGCAACCCTGGTTGGGGGGCAAGCAGGGGTTGACATGTGCATAGAAGCTGTGGGATTGTTTGTTAATGTTTCTGTCCAGATATCTATGGAGCTCTAAGGATACAGCTAATACTATGGCTCCACTTCTAGGGATGTTTCCTGGGTAGACCCAGGCATGGTTGTAGGATAATAAGTTTATAAGGTCATATGTTTGTCACAATGTTTATGATGTTCAGGTCAGAAGATCATCTAGGAACAGTGATTTCTGTAAATTCATATCATATACCCTGTCTCCTACCCATATGTCTAGATTCTGCTTAAATTTTGTGATATTTTCAGATTCCTTTATTGTAAGAAGTAGCTTAGTCCGTAATGCCAATGATTGTAAGATCAATAAGGAATATTTTTAATTCATCTTTACTTTGGATATGCAACACAAACTCCAAATGACAAAAACAGCAGCAGTGGGTTCAGGTACAAAAGTTGACTTACACTTTATCCAGGAATTTATTCAATAAAACACACGAAAGGTATAGTCACATAAAAATCCAAAAGGTATAAACAATATTCCAAGCACTTCCGTCTCTGGTGAATCAGACACTTTTTCAAGGAAATTAGAAAACTGTTACTAAGCTCAATTTAAACAAACAGATCCACCCCCAGTTTAACACTGAACCAATAGAATAAAACCATATAATGAATATTCATAAAGTTCATAATTATTGAACAGTTGCAGTACAATTCAACCACAGAACCCATGCCATGATAAAAAACACACTAAAATGTACAGCAAATAACACACCAATCCCCAAAAATCATGCCCTTGTCAAAATAGTATAGGTAAAATGCTGTTAATAAACATATACATATATACATATAAAATATAAAGTTATATAAATACATGTAAAAAATGATTCACCAGAGATGAAAGTGCTTGGAATACTGTTTATACCTTTTGGATTTTTATGTGACTACACCTTTCGTGTGTTTTATTGAATAAATTCCTGGATAAACTGTGAGTCGGCTTTTGTACCTGAACCCACTGCTGCTGTTTTTGTCATTTGGAGTTTACTTTGGGTATGTTAAACTGCATGTTGGTGTATCGAAGTGAGGGCATACATTGACATGTTTCCGTATCCAGAATGGATTGCACTTTAAGGTTGTCATATAGCACACAGAGAAAGAAAATGAGGTTCTGAATGGTAAATAATTGCACACGGAGAAAGTTCATGAGATTTGAGGAACTGAACATAAAATGTTACTGAGACTAGAGATGATATCAACAGAGGATCAAGCAGTAAGAGAAAACATAAGTAAATAAAGTTGAAGCAATTAAGTAATACCACAGATGTGTTGCCAGTTAAGCTGTAGATGTTTTTTTTTTTTTTTTTACATAAAGTTAAATGTTTTAGGATTGGATACATACCTGAAGTTATAAGGGAGTCATTCCAGAGCATGCATGTCTGAATTTGTTCTTAGCAATCTAGGAAGATACAATATTGTACAGCAGCTCTAAGTTCTCAGGTACTGGTATGTCATGTAAGACAGCTGGACAGAGATTGGCAATCTTAGAAGTGCAACATTTTATATACAAATTTTACTTGGGACAAGGTTAGTAAATGATTGAATTCCAACTAGCAATACACATGCAATGAGATTCTGTCAGTCTGTCCATTATGCTTAGTGAAGCTGTTCTGCTTTAAGTTTTCTTTAGGTTTGCTTTAGTTTACGATGCAGAAATGGGAGCAGAGCTATCAGCAGATCAGAGACGCCTGAAGCTGTTGAAGACTGGGGGGGGGGTCGGGGCAGAGGGTGAGAGGGGCACTTAGTGATCTAAAAAGGGCAATTTTTTAAAACTATTTACTACCACAACATAGATTCACTTGGAGGACATTTTAAGTTTAGCCAATTTCCCTTTTGGTGCTTGAATTTAACATTTTATGATTGGTCTTACCTATCCCATGGCTGTTAATTGTATATTAACCCTAGTGAGAACAAATGTGATCATACTATAGATAATTTGAGGGGACCCATGTAAGGGATGCAGCATTTAGGAACTGCCTCTATCCATTAATGGCATGAGGGGCAATCCTGGAGTACATTTTCTATTACCCATCCTTAGATCCAAGTTGTATTTGAATATGAACAGAGATGAGCTTTGTTTTACTTGAATGGATAGTCTGTTCTGGAACAGTGGTAGCCTCTGTGATATATATCCATCTCTCCACAACATTTAGTTTAGATACCTGGACTGAGTATTTCTGATGCCATTTGACTTGCTGATGTTCAGTAGGTCCATCTGTATTGGGTTGGTGGATGCCTTGTGTGCCAGATATGTCACCTGTAAGCACTCTGTAGGATACTGAGTATAGTGGTAAATCTTTGAGGTGGTCCATACAAGACCTATTGTTTAGGTCTTGTATACTTTTAGTAAGGTATCTCTGTGGGTATTCCAGTTGTTGCATGGGTCTGGACAGATACATGCCAAAGTGGGCATTATGCAAAATGATTGACCTAAGGATGGCTTTGTAAAGGGGGACAATACCATTTCTAGATCTTGTCACAATCAATTTGTTTATAAGCTGTGCAATATAGAGCGACTTTCTTATGACTCTGAGCACACATTGGTCAAATGTTAGGTCATTGTACACACAAGTTACCAAATCCCAAACAACTGGGTCATTTCTCAGGAGGCATTGTCAATTTAGCAGTTCCCGGGAGTAGATGACTTCCTAAATGATATGATAATGTATTTTTTGGAGTTTAGTTTCACTTCATGATTCTGGCACCAGTTACTGTTTGGGACAAACCTTCCTGCATGATGGTTAAGTCATTTGGGGATTCAATAACTGCTCCTAGCTTGCAGTCATCTCAGACTTAGTCAGCCAAAGCCCTTTGGTATTTCCTTTTACTTTTAAGATGTATAGTCCAAACAGCAAAAGTTTCAGCACCGAAGCCTGGGGAACTTCATCCGTGACTGCTCTCTTCCACTATTTTGATCTCCTGCATCCTGTGAGCAAACATACATGTATGCATTCTATGATTCACCTTTCTGATTGTATTAACCTGATTGTATTAAATTATATTCCTTGTATAATAAAGCACCGCTTGTTAGAATGTGTTTTAAATTTGTAGCTTGGAACAGCCTTCTAGTAAGCAATGAAACAAAATGTATGGACCAATAATGACAAAACTACCCATTTCAGAAAATTTCAACCATAAAAGGCCACTCATACTTCTGTAATTACAATCCACCAGTATCAGTAAATATGCGAAATCTCTGAAGAAGTAAGTCATCTAAATAATTCCATATTAAAGAGATCTGCAACTAATGAAGAGGTTGCTGCTAGCAAACTCTTTGTAGATGAAACAATGAAATATAAAATTAAGTGCCTGTTGCCTTTGAAGAATAAATTGCATATGCTACTTGAAAAAATGATAAGCTAGTAATTTTGTAATGAGGAATGGATGGCAAACTGATAACAGAAATATAGTTACTAGGTAACTCCTCCAAAGGAGGACATTCATAGGACTGCAGCATCCACTCCCTTTACAGGACAACACAGTATCGTATCAGCAATCCATCTGCATACTGTGGGAGTAGAACCCACAGCCTTATGCATCAAAAGCAAGTATGCTACCTGTTCTGCTACTAACAATGCAAGTGACTTAGCATAAGTAGCACCAAACTTCTCTGCCTCTGAAGCTCTCAGCTCCTTTTATAATCTACTTGACACAACTAAATTTCTCAACTTCGCAGCACAAGAAATCTGGAAAAAGCCAAAATTTGGCCCAAAACCAGGGACACATTTTAAATATTGCTTGTATAATTTTAGAAAGTTACTAAAATAAAGTGTTATGTGTTACCATGTGTTTCCTGAAAGATAAGAAGACTGAATTTTAAAGGGCTATCATTCTTTAGTGAATTCAGTTCTCACTGATTTGCCAGAAAACCACAAAGCCAAATATTAAAAATCTGGATAGTTGAGAGCTATGGAATCAACTCCCTGAATCACAAGTGGTGGTATAGGTAGAGAATTCAGGCTCTTGTTTGAGCCTGAGTAACACTAACCACCAGGTATACCTAACTGGGGCATTTTACACACACACACACACACACACACACACACACACACACACGCACGCACGCGCACACACACACACACACACACACACACACACACACACACACACACACACACACACCTCCTGCAAATAAAAGAACAAAACTCTCCTTACTGGCATGACTTTCGCTCTGACAGCACCATCAGAACAGCAGCAGCATAACTCCCGAAACACAGAGCAATAAGGCAACAAGAACAGCTAGTTTAGTCAGTTTAACTTCCACACGTAAATCCATGTTAGTGTGGAGACTCCACTTCATTAATCTTTCCCGACAGGTCTTGCAACTGTAAAAGTGGGGGGTCTCCCCCTTGGCTCTATGGTTCTGGCACCCATGCAGCAGATGAGTGTCATATTATAAAGAAGCAAGGAGGTATGCAGTAAGTGAACATTTAGGAGGTGTGGTGAGGAATGGTTTGTCTCTGTATAGATTGCACAACTTTCAATTTATTTTAGAGTTGAAATTAGCAATATGTCTGTCAAATTTCAGCTGATTACCAGTTATTTTGCTACAGGTTAAATATGGGGCACTTCAATTTTCAGTAGATTAAGTGAAGAGATCCTAAAGCACATAACAGATTAGCCCTGAAGTAAATAAGAACTAGAGTCAGAAGGTGTGCCAGCATGATATGTGAGATAGCATTTTGGTGAAATCAGAACATGTTTTCTTTTATTAACATTAAAGTGAGGGCATGTAGTAGTAATCCAGAACTGTAAGGACTAAAAACTTTTTTATAATTTGTAATTGACATCAGTGGAGACAGTTTTGCCAGGGTTATAATGGATCATTGACAATTACTGTAACAGTGCTGCACATATGGCCCATACCTGAGGTACTACTAATGTATCAGCTGTGAAAGACTGATAGATTCTCCAGTTTAACATAACAGTTTGCAGTCTATGTGCCAGACAGCTGGTAAACCATTTAGTTACAAGGGATGTGAGACTGTAGGTTGAGAGGACTTCAAGATGTTTTCTGTAGTTTTGTACATAAATGTACAATGGGCTTCATATACAAATACAGAGGTAAGATAAGGCATGACATGCATGTGCAGCTCAACATACACAGGCATTGCAAATTTAATGGCTCTTATCTGGACATGGCTATGATCAGCTATGCGCTTACAAGCATGCCTCAACATGTATGTCTAAGATGTGAAACTGTAACTTTGGTATCAATGGCTGCATGTCTGTGACAGCCTGATGTATGTGACATATCACTAAAGACAGGTGCAGGTGTACTTATGTTAAAAACAAGGAGGTGAAAAAATATTTTCAAGATAACCACATCAATTACTGTCATTAATGACAGATATCATGGCAAAATAAAAGCACATACTATAAATGTATAAGAGTAAAAATAGTAGTAATACCACCCTGGGTTCCCCTGAAAAGAGGTTACTAGCCTAGTGGCACAAACCTGGTCAACAAAAAAAGAATAAATAAATTAAAAAAGTAAATGTAGGTGGGAAAGGACATGCATACATCTTTTACAAATTTGACAAAAATGTATACATACCTGTAGCACATCAGAAGCATGTACCTGGACATGTGACCATCCATGTGAAAGCATTGTCAGCAGACATAAGAGCCATTTTTGTACTCCACTAGCTCAACTTGATGAGTGCAGTGTGCATGCTATATGATACATGGCATACACCCATGCAGGGAGTACTGAATAATGTTTGTGCAGACACCAGTGTTGGAGGTACACTGGGGTGCAAGACATGTGCCAGTACCACATGTCTGGGTAATACCACTGGCTGATATGCATCAGAAAGATTGCTGTAGATGGCTACAGTAAGAAAGCCCAAGGTGAAACTGAGCAATACATCCAGAGTATATGGCCAAACAGCAGTCGACATATAGCACTGTAGCAAACTCACCCAAGTCAACAAGGTTTATGCTGGTGTGAATCTGAAGTGGGGCACTACCTATACATATTGTACACTGAATGGAGACCCTAGTAAGCAACCCTGAATATGTGGCAAGGAAAGCAGCTGGAGATGGTGGTAGCACTATATATTGTGCTCTTTTCCAGAGTTTAGGAAATAGCATTGACTTGGGCTAGAAGTAGCTGTAGGTATGCAATTGGCCTGTACACTGTGCATTTTATGCAGTGACTTTAAAATATATTTCAGCATGTGTAGCATACTTAGCAGGTACATTGACCTCATGTATGTACATGTATGCTATACTGGTTCATGGTCTTCAGTGGTGGGCTGCCATGACAGTCATGGCACATTGCAAGAAGATCACTGGAATATCTTACACATGTACAGGACTGTATCATCATGTGTGTATATCTGTATGTGATATTCCTGCATAGTTATATATGTGTGGCTTAACAGAATATGCCAGTAACACATTGCATATGACCACAGTCTGTGTCAGTGCTGTGAATCTGTGTAGAGCTGTGATCCACATCTGCACTTTGCATATTTGTGTTTATGTGTTACATTTGCATACAGACAGTGCAAAGGATATGCAATGCCATGGACATAGTACAAGCTTTTGAATTGCTAGTTCTACCTAGTGATGTGCCATGTGTTTGGCTAGCAGGTTATTTGCGTACACTGTACTAGGGAACGTGGTGCCAATGCATCTACTTGCATAATATGTATCATGCCACATGTACCACATTTATTGACAGCACCGTGATATCCATACCTCTCAAATGTCCAGATTTTTGCTAAATATGTTTGGTCTGTTCCTCATAAAAAAATATTTTTCTGGTAGATCAGTAAAGATTAAACTCATTAAATAATGACAGACATTTGAGTTTCAGACTTCATGTACTTCAGAAAAAGCATGGAAACAAAAAAACTTTAATTCTAACAACTTTCTAAGTTTATAAGAGCACTATTTACAATTTGTCCCTGTTTTTGGGCCTTTTCCCCACCCCCATTATTTTTGGCTTTGTCCAGATTTCTTGTGCTAAGAGGTTGACAGCTATTTGGCACAACGTTTCCTTTTACATTTTAAATTAATTGTGCAAGCCTGAATATGTACCCATGAATAATGTCCCTTATTTTATTTCCCATTTTTGTGTCCACACCTCCATACATGTAGCAAGGATACACTGACGATTGCAGGTAAACAGAATGAGAAGATGGCTTTTTCATGTCTGTAAGATATTTCTTTACAGGTTGAGTGTCAGTGTTGTAAATATTGCTAAATATTATTGACTGTGTAGGGTAATTGTATACTGCAGGAGTGTTCGCTGCTGCTTTAGTATTTTATTTTTCTCATCCATAGCTTGCTCATCTGTATTTGGTCTTCCTACACATATGCACAGCATCATAAAAGACAAGCATAGTTACATTTCTTGGCAAAGAGAAAACAGTGTTGTCAGTGCACTCTGGGTGAGGGGGGTTATTACCATTGAGCAGACAAGATCTTAGAGAGAAATAGCAACAGTTGCCAGTGCTGGTGGTTACAGATGTCAGCTCTGTTAGGGGACTTGTAATTTGGTATTGGAATACCATTGGACAGTGTTGGCTATAAAAGGCAGGAAAAAGAGAATATATGGGACATTTCCAGATGCAGTGTGCCATGCAGCTGTATGTCATTCACTAAATCACTGACCATTATGGATGATGAGCACATGCTTTCAAACTTGGTCCCTGAGACTTTCCCACAGTGGTGTGGAAACTGGGTTTGATGTAAGGACCTCAAAGAAAGTTGTATATACAAGCTATACAAGTAACCTTGTGAAAGGCATGCTGTATTCTGCGATAGTTTAAATTATCTAAACAGTCCATGAGTGAACATCTACATTTGTGTTTCACATCTCTGGATTTATTTTATTTATTTATTTTATTTTATTTAACATTTGCTTACCGGGAAAATCTGAGTGGACACAGGTCCTTTTTCAGCAGAGGCCCGGGGAGAAAAGCTCCATGAGTAACAGTAAATTTTAATGCACGAATTACAATAATCAATAAAGTATAAAGTAAACAAAATGTAGTTTACTGAAGAAAAAAAATTGTTGCATCATAGCAACAAAACCTAGGCTTTGAACATAGCTAGTACTATATGTAAAGTATGACTTATGTCAAGATATAAGGTTAAGGCAGGCCGGTAGGAATAAGAGAAGAAGGAGATGGATATGGTTGGGGTATACTGTGAGGTATCAGAGCATTCACTAGATGTAACAGATGGCCTACAACCCCAGTGCCTGAAAAGCCTCCCCCAAGACTCGTAAACTCTGTACAGCAGTTCACATATGGCATGCTCACACATTCATTGGATATGTCTAACTATGTATTATAAGTGATTTAATTGTTACAGGTACCATCCTGACAGCATCTGCAGCTGCTATATCTGGCAACCCATGGGTGGCTGCTTATTAGATCTAACACATCCTCCACATGATATGGGATATTGGTTTTGACTGCTTTAAAAGTTAACAGTTTTGATAAGGGTACTGCATTATGTCTTTGCCAGTTAAGCTACAGTTATTGAGACAGTCACCCGTCGTCACCCTGCAGATGACATGACTGGTACAGCAATGTCCACTGATATCCACTGATAATGGTGCTACCTATGACAGACTTAGCCAAACCAGAACACTGGTGCGAACAGTAGTCTTAATTTCATCTTCTCTGTAGTGTTCCCCTGTGTAAAAGATGTGTTGCTATCAAAATAAATATCTGCATCTCTAGAGACACACACAAACATATTCAGTGACACAGAGACACACACACATGTCCAAGCATACAAATGTATATTTCTACACACACACACACTGTGGAAGATACAACCTCTCCAGCAGCTAAGCCTAATACCCACCTGACTTCCTTTTGCTATTGTGTAGAATTATACAGGCATATGAAAAAGGAGTGTTTTTCTCACATGGTATGCACCACTGCCATGGGCAGTCTATTGTAGCAGGCCTTTCCAGAATGGCAAGCATTTAGTTACTGAAAGACAATGTTACGAGATAGGAGTTTACATCATACCCCTATGCATACATGGAGTGGTGTGTGTGTGTGTGTGTGTGTGTGTGTGTGTGTGTGTGTGTGTGATGTTTTCTAGGATGCCTAATACCAAAATAAGGATGTAGTCATAGTAATAACGATGCATGCTACACAAAGAATCTAGCAGCAGTGCCTCATACCTAGTACTGTGCACTGAAACCATGGGGTACAGCTCCTATTCCCCCATGATAACTCAACTGTACATGCTGTTGCCTCATTAACCCAGCAGAGCATGAGCTTTGTCACCAGAGACTGCAGCCACTGTACCTGCATTACAAGTGATGCTGGTAACTCAGTCCTCCACTGCCTTGTACACATCATGCCATTTTCATTGACAGCCCCTGGTGTTGTAGTCACATATTCATCATTATCTCATGGACAATCACTACAGGCACTGGTCAGTTAAGAATGCACACTATATATCAGGTGTCTCACTGTATCTTCTGGTCTGTAATTGACAGAGTAGCAGTCAAAGTATGCAGGGACCATAGGTGCATGCATGCATGTGACCATGGCTTATGAGCAAGGTAACATTTGGACATTCAATCACCTTCCAGATGGATGGGTTGAATTGGTGGACAACATGGTTTGGTTCCCATGGTAAGCACTGTTGTTAGGGCACATGGCTACATTCTTTGGAAGTAATATCATGTGTAGTTTGATACATTGAAAATAATTGTTTGTTGCCTGTATAAGTTTCAGTTTTAATAGTTACACATACAGAAACACACATACACACACACACACACACACACACACACACACACACACACACACACACACACACACACACACACACACACTACTCTCATCTTATTCAAATAGTAATTGAATGAATGTGCATGTTATGTTTCTCTTTTTCATTGATAGTGGCAGTGCTGTAATACTCATGATGTGCACTGTCATTCTGGACAATTAACAATGTATGACAAGCATAGCACCTACATTGGGCTGGACATTTGAGAGGTTAAACACAGAATGTCAAGATTGGGTCTCCGATCATAAGCACATTATTATGTGTCCAAGACGTGGATGCCAAGATATTCACTCGAGGTGAATCTTGCCTTCCATTCTGAGAACACATAATAACTGGTTATGATTGGTGAGACCTGATCATAACTCTTTGAAGTGCATGGAGGTTTACATACTCCACATACTAACTGTTGCACAAAAAAAAAGCTGAATTGTTTTATCAGCTTTGAAAGCCAATAAAGCAGGAAAAAGTTAGGAACAGTTTTTAAATACTGCACTAATTTAAATAAGTTACTTACAGACTAATGACCGTAAATCTCAATGGATGTAGGAGATAAGATATTCAGGGACCAAAGGAAAGTACAGTTGTATAAAATCTTATCATAACAGTAGATGTCCTTCCCTTCACTGTTTCAGTATTGTTTACACTTGGGATTCCCTCCTTGGTTAGCCTGACATCCGGCCAGTATACAAAAGCCTAGGGCATAAAGGTGATGAAAACTGATTACCCCAGTAGGAACATCAGTTCAAGGAAAACCAAGAGGTAACCAGTACATCCAGGAATGAAAAAGGACAAGGGGGAGGAGGAAGGGAGTGAATATTGCAATAGTGAAGGAAAGGACATCTACTGTTATGGTAAGATTTCACACAACTGTACTGTCTCCTTCCATTCCTTGTTGTAGTATTTGTTATGCTTGGGAGAATGCAAAGCTCAAGAAGAAACTTGGGAGGAGGAAGGACCAGTAGAGCCCTCTAGGAAGCCATGAAGGATGGCCCTAGCAAAACCAGCTCTAGCTCTGGAGATTCCATCCAACTTGTAATGCTTGGTAAAAGATTGCTCAGAAGTCCCAGTAGCTGTTTCAAGAATATAATTAGTATCTAACCTCTGGAGAAAAGCACCAGAAGAAGCCACAGCTCTAGTAGAATGAACCTTTACAGAAGAAGGAAGGCTCTTTCCATAAAAAGTATAACAAAAAGAAATAACCTTTGAGATCCAAGAAAAAATAGTCTGCTTGGATACAGCTAATCTTAGGGACCTAGGATGAAAAGAAACAAACAACTGATCAGATTTTCTAATAGACTTAGTCTTATCCTAATAAAATCAGAGTTGTCTATGCATATCCAAAGTATGCAACACCCTTTCATTGGCAGATTGCAAACAGAGGAAAAAGTAGGCAAATGAATAGACTGATTAAGTGACAACTCATTAACCACATTGGGCATAAAAGAAGGATTAAAAGTAAAAAAACAAAAAACAGTGACCCAATAAAATCCAGGCAAATTTTATTCACTCTCTGACGTCTCGGTTAGAATGCCTTCAAAGGAGAATACACACTCAAAAAAACACTCCATATAAATAGTGCTACCAATTATGCAATAAAAAACTCAATTAGAGAAAATCACATACATAATTAAAGGAGGAATCTCCAATTGAGTTCAGAATTCATACCATTAGGTATAAGAGTATCAAATTTAAGAATATAGATGGCTTCTTTATATAAAAGTATATCCTTCAAATAAGTATCAGTAGAAACAAAATTATTACTTTCTACTTTTTCTGAAATAGTACCTTGTAAATCCACAGATGAACCCTGATGTGCTTGGCTCAAAGCCTGAATCAACTTCTCCAAAACAAAATTAAGATCCCAGGGAGGAGGAATAGGCTTCCTCAGAGGTCTAATATGAAGGACACCTTTAAGGAATGGTTTAGCCTCAAATCAAGAAGCTAAAGGAGGAGATAAAAGCAGACAAGCAGAGATAGCTGATAAGTGGGCCTTAGTAGAAGAATACGCCAAACCAGCATTGAGCAACTCAAAAAAAAATAAATAAATAAAAGAGAATCAAATGAACATCCACAGTAAGTGGGCCCAGATTACAAGGGAGGCACTAGATAGAAAACCTTTTCCATTTGGATAAGTAGGATTTCATAGTAGTAGGTTTCCTGGCCTCCTGCAGGACCCTCAGCATGTCCTCAGAAAAAAGGTGTCTATGTGGAATCAAAATCCTATCACCCGCAGTGTCAGTTGAAGAGTGGACAGGGGGGATGGATGAGAGATCCCTTGTTTTGCGTGAGTAGAACCACACTGTGAGGTAACTTGTGATGATTGCTTTTTTCTGAGGATATGCTGAGGGTCATGCAGGAGGCCAGGAAACCTACTACTATGAAATCCTGGAAATGTGTCATGGTATGTCAACAAATAGCTGGTTGGCACTCCTGGTATGGGATCTTGCTGTCCAGTATCAAGTGACTCTTCAGGCAGTTTACATCCCTTCAGGTCAAAACATTGTAGCTGATACTCTGAGCAGGTCCTTAACTCAATCCCACAAATGGATGCTTCACAGGGATGTGTTTCTGGACACTGTCTACCAGTGGGGTACTCCTCAAGTCAATCTATTTGCCTCCCCTCTGAACAGACAACTTCCTCTACTTTGTGTCAGAGTCCTTGGTCCTCTGGTGTGGAAGGTGGATACCCTCTCTTTTTCTTGGAAGGGACTGTTGCTTTATGCATTTCCTCCCCTTCTTCTCATTCCAAAAGTCCTGTTCAAAATTCAGCAGGACACTCCTAAAATCTTGTTGGTGACTCTCTTTTGGCTGAGACAGCATTGGTTCCCTCTTCTTTTGCACTTAGCCAAGGGCATTTGTACAAAATGTTACAATCCTCAGGCATCCTATAAAACATATCAGGCTTCTTGGGAGCAGGGGGCAAAGAAACTGGATTTTTGCAGGCATTGGAAAAAAATCATCCACAAAGTAGCCAAAACAGGAGGAATAGCAGAAGGTTTCGGAGATTCCATCTGCAACAACTCATCATATCTCTTATGGATTTCAAATACCTGAGCACAATCCCATATAAAAAATTCAATCATCTTGTTGATTGTGTCCCCAAATGAAATTTCTTCAAAGGGAGTATCAGGACTATTAGATTCCTCTTCCTCTGACCCATAGTCTAAGGAGAAGGAATTTGGGAAGACTAAGCGAGGGATTCCTCATCAGAATCTAACTCCTAAGAAGAATCTTGTTCCCTGGACCTTTTAAGGGGAGTAGAGGACCAAGGGGTACTGAATGAAACACCCTGAGGAAGTTTTAATGCCATCAAGACATTAAACAAACCCTGAGGCCTGTCATTCTCTCTCTGTGGGTCCCTAGGAGAAGGAGAAACATGTTTAGTTTTTTGTTTCTTCTTCAAAGGACACCTGCCCTATAAAACTTAAAAGGCTCTGAGGACATCATTCAATAACAGTAATACAAACTTCTTCCCTAACTAAAATCTGCAGAACACCCCTATGCCCCTTGGAAATAATCAACCGTGGTTCCCCCTGAACATCCAAAATGGATGCCTGCAAAGCCTCATCAGACATGCTGCAAGCCAGATCCTCACTGGCCTCCAACCCGGTCACAGAAGAGGAATCTGACAACAAAGCTGGGCAAGCCTTCAGGTTCTCACTGACCTCGAGAGAAACACCCAGAGGATGGAAACAGTAGATTCCAGCCGTAGTTTGTTAACCTTCTTTTTCCCTAATGGCTGACCCTCAGGGAAGGAAGATCCTTTCATTCTATCCTTAGCAAGAAACTTAAGGCATTGATTCTGAAGATACAAGGCAAGGGAAGAAAGCCTATTAAAAAGTTTTTTGGTATGAAAGCCTGACAAATTGAACAGGTCATATGGTCGTAAAAAAGGCAAAAAAGACCCCTATCATGGTGGTCTTTATGGGGAATCTATCTCCTGCACTGGCATTTACCCTTCCTGGATGACATTAACCGACAAGAGCAACATAAAAGCTAAGAAAAAATAAAACCCCAATGGGGTACTTATCTGGAATGGCTCGATACCAGCAAGAAGACATATGCATTCAAATTGGTGAATGAAAGATAAGTTTGAATTGGTGGTTAAGATGTTGGCATTCAAATCGATGATCTAGAGATGCATTTGGACTGGCGGTAAGGAAGTTCTGAGGATGAGACATCTGGACATCACCTTTGCACCCTACACTCTGCGAGGAGCATACATGTGATGTTTGGTGTATGTCTCATCAACAGGATGTGCAAGATAAGAGCAAGGCCGAGGAGTTATTCTTCAGGAACAGAATGTTTTGAGATATGGAGAACAAACTGTCAGCAAACCAGTTTCAAAGGAAAGACTTATTATTCTGGCAAACTCTCTAAACTGCTGATGCAGGCAAAAAAGACACTATAAAGATTGGACTTTTTATTTTGTATGAGAGACATTGATTCTTACAGTTCTGATGCTGTAAGCTGAAGTACAGTTTTGTTACATGTGTATAAATTTCATTGTTATACTAGATGTCTACCTCGTATGCAGTAAAGAATGTATCAGATTAACTGTCTCAATTGTTTTCATTGAGTAATGGTGTGGACTACCTTTTAGTGTAGTAATTTAAATTTTACAGTGGCGAGACCAGATCAGTCAAAACAACAGTGGGGGTGACCTGTAAAGGTGCCTCACACAGTGCGACATTCCTGCGCAGTTCTTTTGAGTCAACTCTTCTTTCCTAAAACTTTGTCCATTGACTGGAGGACAGACACTGCAGTGCAGTACAGTAATTCTTCTTCAAACAATTGGTGAAATACGAGGTGTGGGTCATACTGCCTGACCTGACATCACCAGCATCTAGTGACTGACAGCAGAAAATTCTTTCACAACTGATCTTCGTGTCAAGCCTGATCACCTTGTCCTAAACATTTGTGGTAAATATTTTCTTCTGTTTTTCTTTTAACAATGAATGCAATTCATAAAAATGCCAAGAAGGGTACTAAGTATTTTACTGTTGATGTATCTGAATCATATGTAGATGTGTGGAATTATTTAAATACATAGTATAACCAGTATGTTAGCACCTGTAAGTCTTTGCTACATAAGACAGAAGTGTCACAGAATGTACAGAAATTATTTATTTAAATATTGCTTTTTGCATGCCTTATCATAAATGTATTGTACATATTGTACAAAACCTGGGACACAACCAGGATAAAGTAATGCTTGAAGCACAGACAATGGTTAAAGTTTGTACTTTACAGTCTGATTTGCAGGAGTTTAAAGATTGGATTGCTAAAACTAGCAACCAGCAAGATTTTGACCTCATGAGTCACTTTCAGACTTACTGTGATAAATGCAATGCATCTGGTAAATTGCATGCTGACACTGCTAAATATACAAAAGAATTTTCTCAGTTTTGAAAGTCTCACAGACTAAAATGAAGACACAAACTGTTATTGAACAAGGCAGTAAAACTATTTTTATAATAAAAGGGTTAACTGTCCATTTTCAATAAACATATGACAGGCAACTGGCTGACACACAGCATGATGTAACTGTTGCAAGGGAGGAGACTAACACATTATGAGCCCAATTAGAGGCACATTTAGCTAATGTTAAAAACTCCCTAAGTGGGATGAACAGAAGGGTATTTTTAATAACATGACTACATTTAAAGCTTGGGTTCTTAAAACTGTAGGCACTGATTGCAATGATACACTTAAGCCTTGCTTCTGGAATTTTATTCCTCAGCATTTCATGGCTTATATACAGCAAAAGTGGCATAAAAGCACTGCACATTACAAAAAAGATAAGAACAGAGACAAGATTCATGGTAAACTGACAAACAGATTTAATAAACTCTAAGACATAGAGTGAGTTCAAAAAGTTCAGACAAAATATGTAAACACTTTTTCAGAAGTGCATAAGACCTTTAAAGTCAGCAAAACAAAATACTGACAAATATAATCTGGCTAGTAAAGAGTTAAAGCAACAGCAGTTAACTACGCTGATAAAAAATAATTTACGTACTATTCTACATTTCAAAAATGGTTAAGCATACACAGCACAAACTTTCATTCAGTTACGGCAAGGCACTTAAATAACACAACAGTTCTAAAATCAAATGAGAGTTGTTAAATGCAGTAAACACATGATGTCACAAGACTGACATGCATGCATTTTCTTTTCATCTAAAGTGCAGAAAAGGCAAATGACAGCAAATGTAAATTATGTAAATATATTTGTTTTAAGCATGTGTTAGTTAAGTCAATATCTTTTTTGTTTCTTACAATATTTTGTAATTGTATAATGGCATAAAAAATAGCAAAGACTCCAGCAAAACCAGTATTCAAAAGCAGTATTATGCATAGTTAAGCAAGTGAAAGTTACAAGTATATTAACGAATGACTAAAGGTACGAGTAAATGCTGAAGGAGTTATGGGTTAAGTGTCTGGAATGCGTAGAAAGAAAGAAAAAAGTATGTAAGCTCAAATCTTTTCAGGCTGGAATAGGTAGTTACAAAGAATGTTATATAACATAAAATGTTACTGGTACTGAAATTTACATGGTCAAGGAAACATGACTGGTTGCCAGGCCAAATAGCTTACATTTTTCTAACAAAAATCCTGTTTGGTAACTGTAATAAGATGTCATACTTGTGCATATATGTCAATAATCTGTTTGCAAGTAGATACTACTACAAGTACAGTCAGTACATGGGCTATGGTGTGCAGTTAAAAGATGCAGGTCCCTTTACAAAAAGGGAGGGTAGGTAACAAGGGCAAGCATACACTAACTGTGTCTGAAACAAAAGAACAGCATTTAGCTAAAGTGATAAAGGTCCTTCAAACACTGCAGGAGGCAAAGTTTAAGGTTAAAAGTGAAAAGGTACAATTCATGTCATGACATGCTTTCTAGCCAAAATAAATTACCCTTTTTGGAATGGAGGCCAAAGAAAAATACAGCTTTTTGTAATTTAAAGGCAGCCAAGGAAGGAATGCAATCATATCCTACAGAGCACCTTTCTGGTGTACCAGATAAAACCATTGCAATACATGCCATACAGACATTTTTAGCTCAGAATTTGCAACATGATTTGCTGCAGATCTAAACTCAGTTTGGATTGCAGAAAGAGTTAAACAAATGTACCCTTGTAGGAAAAAGTCCAAAATAATATTATGCAAAATAATAGAGCTTAATATAATACTCTGCTAAGAGGCCTAGGCACAGGCATTAGAGCTATTAATGCAGCTGATATTGAAATTCTAACTAATCGTTTAAAAGTAGTGGGGGAAGATATCTCTCAGACTGTACATTTACAAGCATCTTGGAATCTAGAGATATGGAAGGCACACCTGCATAATATAAACTACCAGCAGAAAGTTTTAGACAATTGTGATGCTATGCAGTTACATCAGTTGAAATTTGACGGTAACATGACAGTTTTTGTAAATTGGACAAAATGCACTATGCAATCTTTGCATATAGAAACTCAAAAAATAAATGTACAACTTGAACTGGTGTTACAAAATAAAAATGTTTGGCGACAATTGTTTCATAAATGGGTACCTAATACAGATTGGATTACTGAAGTAACATATTGTACTCCACAATATTGCACAGGACAGTTTTCACATTATAATGTTACTGATACCACTGTTATGTGTCAATTTATGAAAGGGAAAACACATAAAATTGAGTATTGTACACAGACTCAAAATGGATTAATTTGTGGACAGCATTCGCCTGTCTATGAACCATGCTTACTGCAGCATTCTGTTGACCTGTGCAAGTGGACCGTTGTAGGTCATAATTTAAAATTACCTTTTGTAGGATGTTTATTACATGTTGATTTCCTTAAATGCAATAATCAGAGCTATGTGTTTACTGAAACCACAGAAGTAAATATTTCCATGAATTGGAACTATGACTTAATACAGCTTCCCAATATATCTGTATCTTTGATAATTTAAAAAAAAACATAATGAATAATAATGATATTCTCAGAGAATATTTAGGAAAAAGAAATAAAAGTATTCTGTATTATAAAGCATTAAGCAAATTGGTTGATACATCCTGTATTAGTAGTACTAGGCATTATAGTCATATTAACTGTCTGAAATTGCTATCTAAGTTGCCATTTGCGAAAAACTTACAGAATCCAACAAATCATGATGGTTAACCTAGATAAATTGGAAAAGGTTTCAATATGTGCAACTGAAGTTAAAAATGAACAGTCATTTTACTCCTCTTAATTGAAAAGAGGGAATTGTGAGAGTTGAAATATTCTGCTTTAAGTGTAAAAATGGCCTTCAGTGGATTTTTCTGAAAATGTAAAATAAATATTCTGCTTTTCAGTGTAGTACAGAGTGCACTTAATTTAAACTCTTGGCAAAAGCATATAGCTTGGCATTCATTGTTATTAGAAGTCAGAAGTAAAATATTTTATCTTTTATAAACTATGCAGTTTGTGAAATTCTCTATCTACAAGCAGGGCATGATGAACTCTTGTATGCAGCTGTGTCTCATCAACAGGACGTGCAAGATAAGTGCAAGGTTGATGAGTTATTCTTCAGGAACAGAATGTTTGAGATATGGAGAACAAACTGTCAGCAAACCAGAGAACACTGGAAAATATGAAGGCCTCTCCAAACACCATTATATTGGGCGACTTCAACTACCCAAACATAGACTGGGAGCATTACTCTAGCTCCAACACCCTAGCCCAAAGGTTCCTTGAATTTATAAACTCAAATGCTATGGAACAACTTGTTACCACTCCCACAAGAGGGGAAAACATACTGGACCTGATCATCACCAACATGGGGACTCTATGCTCCAGACCAGAAGTGTATCCCTCACTGGTAGATCAGACCATAAACTAATCTCACTGGATATTCACATCCGACCCCACCCCCTGCCCAGAAAACCACAGTGAAAAACTTCTCTAAAGCAAATTTCACACTCCTCAAAACTGAGGAGGAATCCTTCAAAGCCACCGGGCCTGTGGAAAATACGGCCCAGACCACAAAATCATTTATAAATGCATTCTATGAACACCTTCAGGAATGCATGGATCATGTGATCCCAAATAAAACCAAGACCCAATGGTCGAAAGGCAGGCGTCCTGTCTGGTGGACCCCAGCCATAAACAAACTATACAATAGAAGGAGGAAGCTACTAAATGATAGAGCAAAATCCCAAAAGGGTAAGGCATGACTGATCAGTATTAGCAAAAACTACGGGCACACATAAAATTGTCTAAGGCCAGCTTGAGAGAAAAATTGCACAGGATACTAAGGATAATCACAAAGCTTTCTTTAGTTATGTTAGGAACCTGGGTGGTAATTCCCAGATATGCTCAGAATTAGTCCAAAATGACAAAAATACACGAACCCACAGACATTGCCAACATCCTAGCTGACAGGTTCAGCGCAAACTCCTCCCCCCCACCAAAAGGGCAAATATCTATCCCAGCAGAGTGCTGCCCCCTGACATCTCAGATGCTCAGGTAAGAGCCGCCCTCTCCAAAGCAAAAAACACAGCATCAATGGGACCAGATGGTGTCCTGGGCTGCGTCCTACATGAACTCCAAGAAGAGCTAAACCCAAACATAAAACTACTGTTCAATCTCAGCCTTACTACAGGATATGTGCCCAAAGAGTGGCGTACAGCAACAGTGGTCCCTCTCCATAAAGGTGGTGCCTCAACGGATCCTGGAAACTATTGCCCCATAAGCCTGACTAGCTTGGTCTGCAAAGCTATGGAAAGGATCATCATGGACCTCATAAATAAAGATATTGGGGACCTACAGACACTGGATCCTACCCAGTTTGGCTTTGTTAAGGGCAGATCCTGCCTCTTAAACCTGGCTGATTTCTTTGAAACAGTCACCAAGGCCATTGGCGATGGGAAGGTGGTCCACACAGCCTACCTGGACCTTGCAAAAGCCTTTGATACAATACCCAACTCGGGCATTATAGATAAGCTCACCAGCTTAAATATAAACCCCTATGTCACTAGATGGATTGCAAATTGGCTCAAGGACAGAACCCACATGGTTAGAATTGCTGGAGCCATGTCAGACTCCAAACCAGTTACAAGTGGTGTCCCACAAGGCTCAGTCCTGGGACCTCTCTTGTTCGGTATATATTTCGGAGGTACAGGCCAACACGGAAGGACTGTGGCTGACCAAGTTCGCAGATGACTGCAAACTGGGTGCCATAATCAACTCTCCAGCCGACACAAGCATCCTCCAAAAGGGCCTCATAGAAACAGACAACTGGTGCCAGAGCCATGGCCTCAAGCTAAATGCCAAAAGTGTATAGTCATCCCCTTTGGCAAAAACAAAGTGCCCACAAATTACCACATAGGTGGTAATCCATTAAGTACAGAAGAAGTAATTAGGGACCTGGGGACCCAAGTTGATAGCAATCTCTCATTTGACAACCACGTGGCCAAAGTGGTTAGAAAAACATTTTATATAGCCCACCTAATCATGAAGGGATTCACATCTAGATCAGGGGATGTCATCGTGCCTCTTTACTCATCCCTCATCAGGCCCATAATTGAGTACAATGCCCTTTTGGGATGTACCTTACCAGACACCTGCAGCAACTGTAAAGACCCCAAAAGTACCTCACCAAGAGGATCAAAGGGCTCAAACAGATGCCATATGCTGCCCGGTTAAAGAAACTCCAGCACTACTCAGTGGCATACCGCCTGTTCAGAGGCGATCTGTGCCTGACGTATAAAGCCATGTCCAACCCGGAATTAATGGACATGCTGCATCTCAGAAAATCCAAATCCCATTGAGCTATGCGCTCGAGACTTGAACCTCAGCACTGAAATAAACAGGACATGCTGGAGGGACAGATTCATAACCCAGAGGCTCCCTTCACTCTGGAATAAAATCCCAGTCCAGGTTAGGCAGAGTCCCTCATTGACTCTCTTCAAGAGGAATCTTGATGAGTGGATGGGAAATCATAGGTTTACCCCGGGTATCACTTCTGTGTCACTGTTAGACAGAGGCACAGTATACTAACCTCGAAAAAGGGCATAGCAAAATAAATTTAAAATGGGTGGCGAAAGCCAAACACATTCTGGCTAGGCTTATAAATGCCCTAGGGCAGATAGCCTAGTATGAACCTATGAACCTATAAAGGAAAGACTTATTATTCTGGCAAATTCTCTAAACTGCTGATGCAGGCAAAAAAGACACCATAAAGATTGGACTTCTTTTGTATGAGAGACATTGATTCTTACAGTTCTGATGCTGTAAGCTGGTATGGTTTTGTTACATATGTATATCTTTCATTGTTATACTAGATGTCTACCTCATATGCAGTAAAGAATGTCGTATCAGATGAACTGTCTCAATTGTTTTCATTGAGTGTTGGTGCAGACTACCTTTTTAGTGTAGTACTATAAATTTTACACTTCTGTGTGACATTCTCTCATTGCCTGCTGTTTCTAGTTAGAACAATATCATGCCTTCTTGTCTCCAGTTATATCTTTTCCTCCCTATCCCGTTCAACCTCATGCAGAATTTCTTCCTTCCTCCTCCCAGCAGCCTGATGTACTGTACCTCACCTAGTATGACCTGTAGAACTGCACACATTATTTAAGGTATGGCCTAACACTAGCTGGAAAAGTGGAAACATTGTTTCTTTTCTTATGGAGCATGTTCCCCTAAGGACACCCTCAACATGCTGTTTACTGCTGAAACACCTTGCCTTTCTTTTCTCAGAAGACCAGTCTATGTGTGATCAGCAAGATTATTTTCTTATTCTTCTGCTATCAGTTCCACACCCACAAATTAAACTTCACATTAGGATTTTTGTGACTGAAGTACATTATTTTGCATTTGGAAGAACTAAACCTCAACTGCTGCCTTTCTTCCTAGTTGTTTATCCTTTTAAATTATTCCTCAAACTCTTTGGTCCCATTTTCCACTACTGTACCTGTCTTTCTGTCATCAGCTTTATCTAAAACAAACATAACAAAGAGAATCTCACTCTAGACTGACCCTTGTGTATTCCAGTAGCTACTTTCCTTATTCCAGACATTCCCCTTTCACTACAATTCTCTGCATTTTCAGCAACCACGCAGCAGCCTCGTTTATCAGTCTTATTTCTGCATTCACCCTGAAGTTTTCCAAGAACCCACCTGTGCAAAATGGAATCAAATCCCTTGAAGAAACCAGATGGAGCATACCTACTACTGGTACTTCCCTGTCAAGTTCTGCTATAATCCAGTAATACACTGGAGCTGATAAGAACAACAGCTTATTTTGGTCATAACTCATGCTGGTGGTTACTCTGATGCATTTCTGTCAGGATTCTCCCCATGGCATTCCTTTATAGGATCATAGGATCATAGGAGGTTACCAGGCTGAAGGCCCTAGAGACTTTTTCAGTCTACCTATTCATACCCCAATTTTCCCAGTTATCAGTGACCATGGGCTAGAATGGCTTTGGTATATGCCTGTGACTTACAGCATCTACAAACTTACCCTGTCCATAAGAGCCTGAGGTGGCAAGCCAGGAATGAATTTTTGATTTCCCATCCACTGGTCAAAATTCCATTTGAATAGGTTTAGGGAAGAGCTCTGTTCCAGAGAAGGGGTAAGCTTACTTTGAGGTTAAGATATCCTCCTAGGTGAAAGACAACCATAAATCCTTCTAAAGCTATGTCAGAAACCACAAGGGCAGTACACAGCAATGTGCTGAGCAGGTGGTTAATGATGCCACATTCACCGAGCCTGGCAACATAGTAAACCTGTTACGGGACAAATTCAGTTAGAACTTCACCCCCACCCCAATCATCCCCCAATAATACCCTGAAACATAACCCCTCCAATTATAACTAGGGAACATATACCGGCTACACTTATTAAAGCCAAGAACACAGCCTAAATGAGCTCCAATAACATCCCATGATGCCTCCTGAATAGTCTAAAATAAGACTTATCAGGACCCCTGGAGTCATTATTTAACTATAGTCTTAAAACAGGCTTTGTGCCATGTGAATGGAAGACCATGGCAGTCATCCCCCTTTTCATAAGGGAGGACCTTCAATGGATACTGGAAACTACAGACCTATAAGTCTGAATAATTTTATTTGCAAAGCCACGGAAAGAATCATCATGGATCTTATCAACAAGAACATAGGAGACCTCCAGACTTTGGATCCATCCCAGTTTGGCCTTGTGAAAGGAAGGTCATGCTTACTGAATCTAATGGACTTCTTTGAAAAGATCACTAAGCCAATGAATGTGGGGTAATCTGCGCATATTGCCCACCTAGAACTGGCTAAGGAATTTGGTACAGTACCCCACTCGGGCATTGTCAACAAACTTACAGAACTAGGTATAAACCCCTTTATAACACACTGGATAACTAGCTGGTTCGCTTATAGGACCCAGGGGATTAGAATCCATAAAGCCACCTCTACAAAGAGGCTGGTCACCAGTGGAGTCCTCCAGGGTTCTATGCTAAGCCCACTGCTCTTTGGCATCTACTTCTCGGATGTCAAAGCCAATGTCAAAGGTCTCTGGCTAACCAAGTTTGCAGATGATTACAAACTGGGAATAGTCAGTGAATTCCCCCCAAGATCAGAACACCCTTCAGGAAGGTCTAATGCAGACAAACGCTTGGTGCCAAAGCCATGGCTTAAAACTCAGTACCAAAAAATGCATTACAATACCTTTTGGGAAGTCTGCCACCCCAGGTAACTATGCCATCAATAAAACACCCTTAAAAGTTGATTCACTAGTCCAGGATCTAGGAACTAATATAGATAGTAAGCTAGCCTTTGACCAAAATGTCGTCAAGCTAGTAATAAAAGCCTTCTAAGCTGCTCAACTTATAAACAACAGAATGGCATCTAGGTCCAGGGACGTCATCATATCACTATACTCAGACCTCATGAGGCCCATCATAGACTATAATGCTACCTTCGGTATGTACCTGACCAGACATATGCAGCAACTGGAACATCCACAAAGGATCCTTACAAAAAGAATACAGGTAGTATACACAATGCCCTACTCTGATGGCCTTATCATACAGACTTCTGAGTGTTGATCTTTGTGCCTAGCGTACAAGGCATCCCAGTTTTAATGAATCTTTTCCACATCTGCAAAACAAACAGCATCAGAACTACTAGATTTAAAGACCTAAATTTTGTTTGTGATATAAATAAGGACATATTGGACAGACAGATATGTTTCTCAGAATTCCCATTCTCTGGAACAGGCTCCCCATCCATGTAAAGCAGAGTTCCTCCCTATCCTTATTTAAGTGCAACTTAGACCTACGGACGGATAATTGGAAATTCACCTTGATCTGGATCCTATGTCTCTGATGGACAGAGGCAGTCAGTAAATCACCCCCTATTAATAAAATTTAAATCAAATTTGTGGGTCACATTTGGGTTGCACAGCTAGGCATAGTGGTCGTTACCCTCTAATACACCTGTAAACCTATGACCCTATGACTTTAGTTATAGCCATGTATTTTATAGCATGTACATTATTTGAGAACAATGCTGACAGTTCTATTATCATTTGTTAACTCGACTGGTCATGGACCGTTTTCAGCTACAACCTCGTCCACAAAAACAAAAATAAATACAATATATATAGACAATTCACTGTACCCAGTCAACCAGTAATTTTGGAAAGATGTCACAGGAAACTGGAGCACCAAAAGAAACCCCACAGATACAGGGAGAATGTGCATACATTATAGAGAGTGACCAGAATTCAGGACTGAACCCTAGGCCCCACATACATGAGGTAGAGATCATTCTAGTTTATTTAAAAAAAACTGTGATGCTTGCTTATGGGGTGTCAGGACAAATAGCCTTCAAACCTTGAAGTGATTGAGGCATCAATTGACTCCCTCCATTTTTTTATATCAGGCCATGTAGTTTTGCTTATGTATTTATATTTATATATTTATTTAGGTAAAATTAATTCTTCAAAACAGTTTTACATGAAGTTACAATGCCAGGATTATTAGAAACCGGAAAACATTTGTTCAAGTTCTGAGATAGTCCGAGCTACTTTCAAATGCTAAAAGACCACCCCCCCACACACACACACCATCACCTCAGTTCTCGCTTATTTCTCAGCATCATACTTTCAAGCCTGAAAACTGTCAATAATGTTACATTCAGTTTGCCTCACTCACTTGCATTATTGTAATCCTTATTTCTGTAAGTACCTGTAATTATTTTCACACATTCTGTAATGACAACTAGTATGAATTCATCTGAACATTTGCTCACTTGCCTCTTGACAAGACTTTAATGAAAAAATAAATAAACTGTTACTCAGTGTGTATCCCGCAGGAATTTCTTCTGATTTTACTTGTAATTTTCCTCCAAAAATAAAAATGCTTGAATATAGGTTTAGTTTAGTACAGAAAACAGCTATTTTGAATGTACTTACTGTCAGGAAACAGCATCCACACTGCTCTGAAAGCAAGGCCCTCCATCTAGTGGTCACTTAAGAAGTAACAACCTAAAAACTCTGCCAGAAACAGCACCATCCCATTTCATTTATATGTCACTGCCTGAAAGACTGAAAAGCAACTTAAATAAAATTATTTGTTAATATGGTGACAGATTTATGCTACAGTATGCAGTTGAAGAAAATTCCTGTGACAAGCAAATTCCCTCAAAAGAGGCATAGATGACCATGGATTTCCTCTTACATCTTCTATTTACTTAATATATCCTTTGTTGACCAGGTTGATCCCATTAGGCTAGTAGCTTCTTTTCAGGGGAGACCTGAGGTGGTATTTGTACTAATAGGGGAAGTTTGGCCAGGGCATCAGGGAACTTCCCCTGCTCTTTCAATAGGTACCATGGGATTTTTTCACATCCACCTGCGCTAAGACTTAACTCAAGCAGAAGGGGAACTTATCTAAATACCTCAACCAAATGTGGTATAGATAACAAAGAGGGGGGAGTACCAGAAATGACCCCTGTGTTACTGTGGCTGGCACTGGTTTGATGTGTGTGTATTCATCAGACACTTTCTGTAGTGTGGGTTCTGTCAGCAGTCCAGTTGCCAACCACTCCTGTGACATAGGAATATACACCTAGTTTACTGAGTGTAGCTAGAACACAGTATGGGTGATGGTGTCCTATGACCTGTCAAGGTCATGACAAGCAGTGTGAATCAACCCTACTGTCATCTACATCTATACCGAGTACATCAATTACATTGACCACGGTTCATGGCCGTACAGACCAGACTCAGCAGGGTAGTTGTGCACTACGTCCCATTATCAATGGTGTCTCCCCCTTTGTGGGGTGTGATAACTGTTGCTATGCACCATTCGGTGTGTACACAGCCTGACATGGAGCTATGATTGAACATGATGTGTATGTCGATAGCTGAATGTTCTTACATTTGTGTAGGACACACCCTGGTATGTTGACAGGTCCCATAAAAGCTGTATGTATGGCTTTAGAGAGTGCAGCTTGTACCTGCATAGTCGTTAGTACAGGGGCCCTGTAGTGTACATGGATATATTACTAAGTGTACCTGTTGGGGGTGGGGGGGTGGGAGTAGGTTTAGGTTCTCTGAGACCCTATCTGGATGAACGGGTGCTATTTCTGTAGGTGCAGTACCTCCCATGCCATAGTGCTGTGCAGCATGGCAGGTCTCATCGTTGCCATTATGATTAATGACACAGCTATAGAATGCTCTGTGCTTGGCCTCATAATATGTGGCTGATTAGTTTCACAGTAGCTTTGTGTGGTTTTATATGGTGTATCTGCATCTTACTGAGGCTGACCAGGGATCACCTACACTCATGTGTGTTCACTCTTGCAACAGTTACTACCTTCTGTGGTACAGTTTAAAGCATGGTACCACCAGTTTGCCTACTTGTATGTGTTGGGTTGAATCCTGGTTCTGTTTCAGTGGCACAATCACTGCACATATGTGACTGCTTAAGGTTCATTTGTGTAGGAGTCAGCATTTGCACATGCATTGTCCATCTGCATGGGTGCCATGGCACTCACCACTCTGCTCTTAGGAAACATAATATTGGCATTGGAGACTAACTGTGTGTTCATAGGTTCATAGGTTCATACTAGGCTATCTGCCCTGGGGCAATTATAAGCCTAGCCCGATTTTGTTTGGCTTACGCCACCCCTTGATTTGAGTATACTGTGCCCTTTTTACGGTTTAGTTTACTGTGCCTCTGTCTAATAGTGACACAGAAGTAATCCCCGGAACAAACCTACGATCCCCCATCCACTCATCAAGATACGTCTTGAAGAGATTCAATGAGGTGCTCTGCCTAACATGAATTGGAATTCTATTCCAGAGCGAAGGGAGCCTCTGGGTTATGAATCTGTCCCTCCAGCAAGTCCTATTTATTTCTGTGCTGAGGTTCATGTCCCTCGAGTGTGTGGCTCTAAGGGATTTAGATTTACTGAGGTGGAGCATGTCCATTAATTCTGGATTGGACATAGCTGTATATGTCAGGCATAGATTGCCTCGAAGTAGGCGGTATGCAACTGAGTAGAGCTGGATTTTTTTTAACCGAGCAGCATATGGCATCTGTTTGAGTCCCTTGATCCTCTTGGTGAGGCACTTTTGGGGTCTTTCTAATTGCTGCAGGTGTCGGGTAAGGTACATCCCAAAAGAGGCATTGTATTCTATGATGGGCCTGATGAGGGATGAATAAAGGGGCACGATTACCTCTCTTGATCTAGATGTGAATCCTTTCATGATGAGGTGGGCCATGTAGAAGGTCTTTCTAACCACTTTGGCAATGTGGTTGTCAAAGGAGAGATTGCTATCAACTTGGGTCCCCAGATCCCTAATTACTTTCTCTGTACTTAATGGTTTACCGTCTATGTGGTAGTTTGTGGGCACATTGTTTTTGCCAAAGGGTATGACTATACACTTTTTGGCATTTAGCTTTAGACCATGGCTCTGGCACCAGTTATCCATCTCTGTGAGACCTTTTTGAAGGATGTTTGTGTCAGCTGGAGAGTCGATTATGGCGCCCAGTTTGCAGTCATCTGCGAACTTGGTGAGCCATAGTCCTCCCATGTTGGCCTGTACCTCGCAAAAGTATATACCGAACAAGAGCGGTCCTAGGACAGAACCTTGTGGGACACCACTTGTGACTGGTTTTGAGTCTGACATGGCTCCAGCAACTCTCACTCTGTGGGTTCTGTCTTTGAGCCAGTTTGCAACCCATCTTGTGACATAGGGGTTTATATTTAAGCTGGATAGCTTATCTATGATGCCAGTGGGTATTATGTCAAATGCCTTTGCTAGGTCTAGATAGGCTGTGTGGACTATCTTCCCTTCATCTATGGCTTTGGTGACTGTTTCAAAGAAGTCAACCAGGTTCTAAAGGCAGGATCTGCCCTTGATGAAGCCGAATTGGGTAGGATCTAGTGTCTGTAGGTCCCCGGTGTCTTTGTGTATGAGCTCCATGATGATTCTCTCCATAGCCTTGCAGACTAAGCTAGTCAGGCTTATGGGGCGATAGTTTCCAGGGTCCGTGGAGGCTCCACCTTTGTGGAGTGGGACCACTGTTGCTGTATGCCATTCTGTGGGCACATATCCTGTAGTGAGGCTGAGATTGTACAGCTGTTTTATTTGAGGGATTAGTTCTTCTTGGAGTTCATGTAGGACGCAACTCGGGACGCCATCTGGTCCCATGGAAGCAGTGTTTTTTGCTTTGTTGAGAGCAGCCTTCACCTGAGCATCAGAGATGTTTGGGAGGCAGCCCCCTGCCGGGATAGACACTTGCTCTTTTGGGGGGGGGGGGAGAAGTTTGCACTGAACCTGTCTGCCAGGATATTGGCGATGTCTGTGGGTTCAGTGTATTTTTTGTCATTTAGAATCAACTCAGAACAAGTCTGGGAGTTGCATCCCAGGTTCCTAACATAACTGAAAAAAGCCTTATGATTGTCTTTAGTGTCCTGTGCAATTTTTCTCTCAAAGCTGGCCTTGGAGGATTTTATGAGGGATCGTAATTTTTTGCTAGTACTGATCAGAGATGCCTTCCCTATTAGGGATTTTGCTCTATCATGTAGTATCTTCCTCCTGCTGTTGTACAGTCTATTTATGGCTGGGGTCCACCAGACTGGACACCTGCCTTTGGATGATTGGGTCTTGGTTTTGTTTGGGATAGCTTGATCCATGCATTTCTGTAGATGTCCATAGAATGCGTTTATATAGGATTCTGCAGTTTGGGCCATAGTTTCCACTGGCCCTGGGGCCTTGAAAGATTTCACTTCGGTTTTGAGAAGTGAGAAGTTCGCTTTTGAGAAGTTTTTCACTGTGGTTTTCTGGGCTGGGGGTGGGGTCGGGATGTGGATATCCAGTGAAATTAATTTATGGTCTGATCTTACCAATGAAGGATATACTTCTGGTATGGAGCATAGAGTCCCCATGTTGGTAATGATCAGGTCTAGTATGTTATCCCCTCTTGTGGGAGTGGTGACTAGTTGTTCCATAGCATTTGAGTTTATAATTTCCAGGAACCTTTGGGCTAAGGTGCTGGGGCTTGAGTAGTGCTCCCAGTCTATGTTTGGGTAGTTGAAGTCACCCAATATAATGGTGTTCGGAGAGATCTTCATGTTCTCCAATGTTTTCAGGAAAGCCGAGTGTTGCATACTGTTAGCCCTGTTTGTGTAACTACTGTGATCCAGGTCAGTGGGGTCGATGGAATCCAACATGCATTGAGCGCAGGTGTTGTTACATGAGGAGTCCTCCCAGTTCATACTGGGATAGTTGAGAGTAGCCATTATTATGGTTCTGTCTCAGACCTAATCTTCCCCATTGCAGCACATTATGACAGTTGGGAAGTCCGCGGCCTGGAGGGTCATCTGTCTCAAGGTGCATTTTGAATTCCACTTTGGCACAAAGGTAGTTGCTCAGCATAATGCATCTGATGTTATGCAAGTGCAATTAGCATGGGGGTGTACATATCCTTCAGGAATATGGACACACCTGCGGCCCGTGTGTTCCAATAAAGGATAATGGGCAAGAGGTGAGGTATGTGTTATAACATGGTCATGCAGGTGTGCTCTCCGGAGTGTTGAAACATGTCTCAGCCACTGCACAGATATGTTCTCCATGTTAGGGATTGACATATGTGTGTCCATACAGTGTTTCTGACATGTATCATTGTGTAGCCAGACCCACAGTTTATTGCTTGGCTGTCCCTGTAACAGCAGTGAACCCTCACTTGAACCGTGCATGTGAAGGCACTATAGGGGAAGCATGAGCCATAGGCAGTATCCAGATAACCAGGGGTGACAGGTGTAGGCCCTGTCTGGCAAAGCATCATGGTCTGTCAGCCATGTTATCCCAGGACGACAGATACTGGATACCCTGTGACATGCACCACTATACTAGAAAATTGTGGAATACAATCCTTTTGTCCCTGTACTGCAGTATCATTCTGGCCAATGGCAAAATGCTACCCAGGCCTTGGGACATACCTGCATGGACTACAGGATCTGAGAGTTCCTACATGTGTTTCCTTGCAGTCCAGGCTACTGCATCACAGGTCCTGCACAACAACATGGAATATGCCAGAGCCATGTGTATAGTTCAAAAGGTGGTCTGAGTGTATGAGTATGTGGCTAATCATGGCAGACAGGCAGCTGACAGTATGTATGCCCTCGTATAGGTTGGTGTGTAACATAGTGCTAGAGTTTGCATTCACAAATGAGTACTGTTGGGCATGTTTCCAGTCATGTGTTCAGAGGTGTGGCACAATTAGGCAAACTATGTCATACAGTTTGTGTATTTTGGTGTCTGTCTCATCCTGCTTCGGGGGGTCACTTGTTTGGCCAGATACTTAGACACATCTGTGAATGTGTGTGATTTCCAGTAGTGTGTGTGGGTGTCCTTACTGTATTCTGGTAAGGGTATGTGTTGGTTGTGTTGATGAGCTGCATGTGTTAACCTACACCTCATGACTGTCCAGTCCAGTCATGGCTGTAGACTGGGCTGCATTCCAGCTTTCCCCTGTAGCTGCTTCCCAAACAATGTGTGGGGCATGGTGTTATGTGGGTCTGGCAGTGTACATGGCAAAGAGATTACATTCCCCCAGGATGGCCACATACACAAAGCTGACATTAGGAAACACCAGTAGCTGACTACTGGACATGCATGTATGAGCAGTCAGTACTGCAAGTATCAAGTACAGTATTTAGTTTACGTATTGCCTATGAAGATGTTTTAGACAGTGATGCTCACATGTAAATATTTGTGTTATGGACGTAACAACACTGGTTATTACGGAAACATTGTAGCTACCTTTAGCAGCAATCCTCCCCTGAGAAGCACAACCCATCCTGTTAGTTGAATACAGATGATGCAAGTGTCTACAGGTCTGTTTCCTTCTCTGGGTATATACTCACATATCCACCAGGACCATGAGCTCTGTTGGACACAGATACCCACTCTCCAAACAGAGTCATGTATCAATAGGCTCTGATGCCACTGTCAACATGATCAGGATATAATCAGATAGTGTGAGCCATCACCTATGAAGTGGCTATTACACATGGGCAGCTGTCTCCTACATCTTACACTCCTACTGCAGATGTTACACTGGAGTTAAAGATGATATGCAACCTGTTTCATTACCAGTGCTGTGCACTACCTTACATACAGTATGTGCAGGTGGCTGTTAGGTTGGCAATGAGAGGTTGGGCTACACAAACCTGGTAGTTCAACCAGTGTGTCTGTATTCTCAATAGCCACTCTATGTAGGTGTGCACATAGGCATTTGGCCCAGCCCTGTAACAAGGGTCACTACACATTGGCATAACATGTACACATGCACAACTGTTATTGCTTGCAAACGATAGTAGAGAGGTGGATATTACATGTGTTATGTGCATGGATAGTTACCTGGCTCTTCCAGTTATTTTTGCTATCATGCTGCTAACCTGTCAGATGAATACTAATGCTATGTATCCTGTCACTGAGTATTGTAATTGCCAATAGACATAACTACTGTTTGCATAACATAACAGAACTGCTATGTAGAATAGAATACAGATCTGCCTAGAATACTGTACATTACACAGTTATTGGCACAATATCCCACAATGCACACCATATTTGCATGGTAAGCCCACCTTTAACATGTTCATCTTACTTATACACTCATACATATGTCGACTGTTACAATATATCGACATATACTATCCCCTGTTATAGAACATACTTGTTGGACCAATCCTGACACTGACAGTGGCTGGAAATGAATTGGTGGGTTCCAAGCCCATATCATCCCTTGTGGTGTATGTGGAGTGTGCCGTGTGACCTACAACAGTACACACATAGAATACTGCAAGCATTATTACTGTTCAACAATACATCACTACAAGATAGCTATTTCCACTATATGCATTGATTACACTGTAATTCTTACAGTACAGATACTACATACACAGACATACTACATGTTATACATACCATCTTAGTAATCGGAGGTGTTATTAACTGGTGTAATACTCATTTTTGGTTCATCTTTCAGTGTTTTGTACTGTCCTACAGGTAGATACATATGGTCTGAATGTGTGACAAGGCAAGCTTTTATAGTTACAGATCAGTAACATGTGCTATCCCGAGGACCAATTGGTGTTCCTAAGTAGCTAATTACATGCACATCAGCTGCGGTGCTACTACCTTAGCCAATACCATGGCTACAGTGGAGTATAATCGAGTACTCCACTTGGGCATTGTCCTTTTGCCTTACTTGTGAGGAAGATAGCATAGAAGTTTTGTTTGGAATCTATTACAAGAGCTGTATGGAGACGAATAGTAATATATTGTGTGTATTGCCTAGAGGAGTTGGTCTAAATGTGAGTGCTGCTGTCATACTTCTGAACATTGCTACTTGTGCAGGGTTTTGTCTGCAACTAATACTTCTGCATATGTTTCAGTCTGGCCAGGTTGTTTGACCAGCTCAAGGCTGCATAGCTATGCATATAACGTTAGGGGGTTTACAGTGTGCCTACCAGACATATTTAGTTTGATGTTACTGTGTATCATACTGTTCTAATAATCAGTAGTCCGTAAAACTTCCTGGTGTACGAACCTTTCAACCCTCCGAAACGGGATTAGTTCATACAAACCCTGCTACATCAGCAGCTGTTCAATTTTATAATGTCAACTATTTCACATAAGGCCATGTTAGTGTGTCTGTTTCCAGGTATGTTAAGGTTTCAGCAGATGTTGTACAGTAGTTGCATAATTGGTTATGGTATGACAGTATGTATTGATGTAATTATTTCGGTTGTGGGGTAGATATTGGTGGGTGTACATAGCACATGCAGGTGTGTAGGAACCCCTTTCATACAATGTCTATATGTGTGTGGGTGTTCATTCCCTATGTGAACACCTATCCCTTAGTGGACTAATACTATGGTAATTGCAGGCTGATTCATTAAGGTACTATTAAATGCTTCCTGTATAGCATGCAGGTACTGTTAGTCCTTGAATCCTTTTGGCAATACATTGGAATGTAATAAAGATTTGCAGAATGAAAGCTGTCTGTGTAATTCTGTCATGGATATTTGCAGTCATTGCAGTTGTGTTGGTGACTGTGTCCATAGAACATATTTGTAATAGTGTATTGGCATATACTCTTCATATGTTATGTTCATATTGTTTGGGGGGGGCAGAATGTGTGATTGCTATGGTCCATGTTATACTCAGATATGAACACTTTGGATGCTGTCTACAGACATGTATGTATGTGTGTGTGTATATATATATATATATATATATATATATATATATATATATATATGTGTGTGTGTGTGTGTGTGTGTGTGTGTGTATATGTATGTATGTATATATATATATATATATATATATATATATATATATATATATACATTATTGCATACATTTATCTGTATCTCCTTAGATGTGTAGATGTTTTTAACCTATCTATATAATTACATATATATGTAGACCTGTGTATATCGACATGTGTCTATGTATCTCTCTCTCTATATATATATATCTATATAGCTATATATCTATATATGAGCATACACCTTTAATTGGGTACATGGCGGGTTATCTTATTTCAACACATTCTTCCCTTTTGTGTTTTAACCGGTTTGCATACACAATTGGGATAGGTACATCCCAGATAGCTTAGTGTTAGGCTACTCTGAGGATGGAGTACATGGTTGCGGGTTCTACTCCTGGAAGGTGTTATTATTTTACCTCTCAGAGTAGGCACTGGTAGGAAAAGTGTGAATAATGCACATTTACATGGTTGTGAGCAGGTTAGCCTGTGGTCTGCGCAATGTTAAGCAATGGTCAAACGTGTGAAGCGCTTCTCCGTTTACTGTGTTTCAGTGCCGCTTACCATTGCACCAACACGTGGAAACCCACTTACAACTGCTTAATCCACCTGCATCCAAAAGCCCTTATTCTGGCCCTCAAAATAACCTAACAGTCCTTGCAGGTCTTGAACCTGGGACTATGAACACCACAGACACTGACTTTACCACTAAGGCATCTGAGATATGTACGAATGTTATGGTGTTTTGAATATACATTGTACTACAGACATTCCTCACTCTTCTTCTTCTTCTTCTTTTGGCTGCTCCTGTTAGGGGTCCCACAGCAGATCAACTGTTTCCATTTCTTCCTGTCCTCTGCATCTTGCTCTGTCACACCAACCACCTGCATGTCCTCTCTCACCACATCCATAAACCTTATCTTAGGCCTTATTCTTTTCCTGTTACCTGGCAGCTTCATCCTTAGCATCTTTTTCCCAATATACTCTGCATCCCTCCTCAGCACATGTCCAAACCAATGTAATCTTGCCTCTTTGGCTTTGTCTCCAAACCTTCCAACCTGGGCTGACCCTCTAATATACTTGTTCCTAATCCTGTACATCCTCGTCACACCCAATGCAAATCTTAACATCTTCAAATCTGCCACGTCAAGCTCTGACTCCTGCCTTTTTGTCAATGCCACTGTCTCCAACCCATATAACATAACTGGTCTCACTACCCTCTTGTAGACCTTTCCTTTCACTCTTACTGGTACTCGTCTGTCACAAATCACTCCTGACACTCTTCTCCACCCACACCAACCTGCCTGTACTCTCTTCTTCACCTCTCTTCCACGCTCACCATTACTCTGAACTGTTGATCCCAAGTACTTAAACTCATCCACCTTTGCCTCTTCTACTCCCTGCATCCTCACCATTCCTCTATCCTCCCTCTCATTCACAGACATATATTCTGTCTTAGTCCTGCTGACCTTCATTCATCTTCTCTCTAGAGCATATCTCCACCTCTCCAGGGTCTCCTCCACCTGTTTCCTACTCTCACTACAGATCACAATGTCATCTGCAAACATCATAGTCTACGGGGACTCCTGTCTGATCTCGTCTGTCAACCTGTCCATCACCATTGCAAATAAGAAAGGGCTCAGAGCTGATCCTTGATGTAATCCCACCTCCACCTTAAATGCATCCGTCACTCCCACCGCAGACATCATCACTGTCAAACTACCCTCATACATATCCTGTTCCATTTGTACATACTTCTCTGACACTCCCGACTTCCTCATACAATACCACAACTCCTCTCTAGGCACCCTTTTCATATGCTTTCTCTAAATCCACAAAGACACAATGCAACTCCTTCTGACCTTCTCTGTACTTCTCCGTCAACACTCTCAGAGCAAACATTGCAACTGTAGTGCTTTTTCCTGGCATGAAACCATACTGCTGATCACTAATCATCACCTCCCTTCTTAACCTAGCTTCCACTACTCTTTCCCATAACTTTATGCTGTGACTGATCAGTTTAATCCCTCTGTAGTTACTACAGCTCTGCACATCACCCTTATTCTTAAAAATCGGTACCAAAATACCTTTTCTCCATTCCTCAGGCATCCTCTCACTTTCCAAGATTTCATTAAACAATCTAGTTAAAAACTCCACTGCCATTTCACCTAAACACCTCCATGCTTCCACAGGTATGTCATCTGGACCAACAGCCTTTCCGTTCTTCATCCTCTTCATAGCTATCCTTACTTCCTCCTTGCTAACCCACTGCACTTCATGATTCACTATCCGCACATCATCCAACCTTCTCTCCCTCTCATTCTCTTCATTCATCAACCCCTCATAGTACTCTTTCCATCTGAGCAACACACTCTCCTCGCTTGTGAGTACGTTCCCCTCATTATCCTTTATCACCCTTACCTGCTGCACATCTTTACTAGCTCGGTCCCTCTGTCTAGCCAATTGGTACAGGTCCTTTTCTCCCTCCTTAGTGTCCAACCTTTTATACAACTCTTCATACGCCTTATCCTTAGCCTCCGCCACCTCTCTCTTTGCCATGCATCTCATCTCCTTATGCTATTGTCTACTTTCTTCATCTCTTTGACAATCCCACTTCTTCTTCGCTAACCTCTTTCTCTGTATACTCTCCTGTACTTCTTCATTCCACCACCAGGTCTCTTTGTCCTCCTTCCTCTTTCCAGATGTCACACCAAGCACCTTTCTAGCCATCTCTCTTACTAGCTCTGCTGTAGTTAACCAGCTATTTGGTAACTCTTCACTGCCACCCAGTGTGTGTCTTAACTCTTCCCTGAACATCACCTCACAATTACCCTTTTTCAATTTCCACCATTTGATCCTTGGTGCTGCCCTCACACTCATCCTCCTCTTCTTGATCACCAATGTCATCCTACAAACCACCATCCTATGCTGTTAACTACACTTTCCCCTGCCACCACTTTACAGTCTCCAATCTCCTTCAGAATGGCCCTTCTACATAAGATATAATCCACCTGTGTGCATCTTCCTCCACTCTTGTATGTCACCCTATGCTTCTCCCTCTTGTTAAAATACGTATTCATCAGAGCCATGTCCATCCTTTTCGCAAAATCCACTACCATTCTTCACTACTGAAAACAAATGTGACAGTCAGTTGGTGTACATATGTCTGATACATGATAATGTTCATATGTTTGTGAAAGTAGGTGTTGCAATGTGACATGACAGGGTGTATTATGAATGAGAAAGGTTCTTGTTTTGTGTCCTTTTTATATTGTCCCCATACTCCATGTATGCCCCTCCAGTTCACTTATTGGACATCCGACCCAGGACCTCCTTGATGCATGATTGCATTACCCATCATTCCTACCCCACCCCAATCTTTACATACACAACAACCACCCCTTCTATGGTGAATTAGGTTAATATTAATTGTTATAATACCAGAGCTGCATGTGTTTCGTGTACGCTTCAATTCCTTTGGAGTGCTTCTATGTCACAAAGTGTGTTCATAGATGTTTACATATATGGCTATTGATGTAACTGTATAATATCTATATATATATATATATATATATATATATATATATATATATATATATATATATATATATATATATATATATGTGCAGACATCACTGACATATATATATTGTTTTTTTGTATTAGTTTGTAACAGTAATACATCTGTAGACTGGAATGTGTTGGTTCACAAACTACAGTACATTACAATGTACTGTACATATGTACACAAAGTCACTGTCCCATTTGTGATCATTACAGGGAAATGCATATGATATAAGGTGTAGTCCCAAGACCATGAAACATGTGTACACCTTGGATGGCTTAGTGGTATGTCCCATGACTATAGTGTGCATGGTCCAGGGTTCGACACCTGCGATGCTGTATGAATGTTTTTTTACTGCAGAATAAGGCTCATCTAAGCAGTTGTAAGCATGTTTAAAAGTGTTTGTGTGACATTATAGCAGTGGTTAAACTCAGTTAAACAAACTTTGTAACATATAACCTGTGCGCTCAAACACGGCCACATCCGCTAACTACTCTGGATATATACATGTCAGTAATGTAACAGCTCACTATGTGCTGACATAACATTATATTCTCTGTTGACTGTACTCTCCTGCACACATGGGTTTATATGGGTGATTCGAATGTTTATTATACTGACGATTACTACCTATATATGCAAGCTGTGGTTAAGGCATACTTTTGCACATGATAAACATCCCTTCCATTATTGGGATTGTAACCTTGAATGCAGAGATACTATGCGGATGCTGTAACCATTACACTATTGACATTAACATTGCTTCTGCCTATTTCCTATTTATATGATTTCTATGCGTAAGCTAGGTTAAGCAAAGGGCGGGAGCTCCCAAACTCACTGAGCTTCACATACTTTTGAAATAACAACATATAACAAATGTACTGTGAGACAATACATTACATTCCTAACTACATTAGGCATAGCCCCTCACTGAAACACTTCAAGGGAAACCTTGTTGTGTGAATGGGTAACAGACTATACACCCCTGGGATCATGTGTCCCAGAACCATACAGCTAGGGGGTGGGGGAGCATGTCCAGTTTGATAGCTGCAAGACCTGTTAGGGGAATTGAATGGTGTTGAATTGCCACATTAACATGCCCTCTTTAGATCACTAAGTGCCCCTATCACCCTCCACAACCCCAGTCTTCAACAGCTTCCAGCAACTCTGCCAGGAATTGCATCATTGGCTATGCCTGACAGAGGCTCATTTACTTCATCAATGGTGTGGGGAAGGCCAACACACTGTTGTCATGCTTCTAATTGCCCTTGGGCAGATAGGAAGTAGGCTATCTGTGAACCTCTAATGTGCAGGCCATCATAGCCATAATATGTGAATAAACAGACCTTCAGATCACAATATACAGTGAGAACTCACCATGTAGTCAGGAAACAGTTGAGTATAGCAAGAACATACAGAACACTGATACTTAGTCACTCCAAAGCCTATCTTGGAAGCTAGAAGACTTGTATAAGTTTAAGACTTTCTATTGCTTACCAGTAGGTTACCTACAGGGGAGATGAAAAACAAGCACAGATGGGGAACATGCATGCAATGATGCCATACTGGCCTATGTGTCAGCCTTAAACTTTGGAATACTGGCCAAGGCTATTGGTGCCCCCATGGTGCCTTATTTAGGAGAGTCTTGAAGGTGAATACCAGCTCCATAAACAGCACAATAGCATATTCAATGAGGATTATGCTACTCAATACCAGGGGTTGTGATCACAACATGCATACAATCACAGCACTCCTCAGGATGGACAACATCAACATCTGTGCATTATCTGAAATCTGTCATAAAGCTCCTGAGAGCACACCAGCACTACCAGACTACAACCCATACCACACATTTCAGCCGCAGAACATAGACTGACAGACATGGAGGGGTTATATCTATATTCATCAGGGATACCTACACCTCCAGGATAGTGGGGCAGCATGATACCTCTGTGATCATCCATGTGCAGCTAACATCAGCCACAACTGCAATGTGGAATGTGGCCTGCTATGGATCACCCTCCATGACCCATGACCTCCACTCCACCTACCTGGAAACAGTGGAGAACACGACAGTCCTAACGCACACCCTGGCATTGGTCGATGTCAACTACCATTAACTGGGAAATGTACTCCAGTACTCACTTTCAGGACCAGCGCTTCCTGGAATGTATCACCTCATATGCCCTGTATCAGGATGGTAACCTCCCTAACGTGGGGTGGAAACTACTAGATGTGGTCATCACCAACATGGGCAACAGGTGCACCACAGCGGAGTTTAACCGGTCACTGGTTAGATCTGACCATGAACTATTCACTGTTTCCACACCCTAGCATCTCCCCCACCCATGGATACCACAGTGTATACCTTTCCTACAGCTAAATTTACACTACTAGTGACAGGGGTGGGGGGTTTCACAGCCCCCATGCTAAGGAGAAACACTGCTCAAGGTACAGACAGATTTACAAATGCAGTCTATAAGCACCTACATGGATGTATGGGTCGTGCCATCACTGGTAAACCAAGACTCACTCCTCCTAGACAAGGACACCAGTCTGGTGGACCTCTGCAATAAACAGGCTATACTACAGAAGTAGGACAGTGTTCCAGACACACAGCAAATCCCATGAAGGGCAGACATCCATGACCACTATTAGTATGATACATAGGTCCCTCATGACATCATCCAAGGCTAACATCAGCAGGAGAATACGCAAGGATTCGAAAGATAACCACAAAGCCTTCTTTGGCTATGTCAAGGATCTACATGGTGACACACAGATTTGCACTGTGCTGGTGAAATATAGCACAAAATATGCTGACCCTACTGATATCACCAACATCCTTGCAGATACATTCGGTGCATACTTCACCCCCTAAAGAGCCCACAACACTACCCGAAAGGTACAGTATCCCAACCATCAGAGACACACAGGTGGAAATGGCCCTCTCTAACAGCAGAACACAGCATCAGTGGAGGCAGATGTTGACCCAGACTGCATCTTGCAAACTGTACAAGACAACCTGCCCCCCACCTAATTAAGCATTCCTACCTCAGCCTCTCCACAGGTTACATGCCCATACAATGGCACGTGGCAATGATTATTCCACTCCATCAAGATGAAATCACAACTGACCATGGTAACTACCACCCCATAAGCCTAACTAGCCTGGTCTGAAATGGTATGCTTGGCATCCCCATGGCACTCATTAACAATGACATTGGTAACCTTCTAACACGTGACCCAACCCAGGTCAGCTTGATTGAGTGCAGTTCATGCCTACTGAACCTGTTTGATGTCTTACGTACAGTCACCAAGACATTAGATGACTGGGGTGGTGGTTCACACATACTACCTGGACCTCACCAAGGCTTTTGGCACCATGCCCCACTCCGATATTATTGATAAACACACCAGCCTGTACATTCACCCATACATCACAGGTTGGGTTGCCAATGGGCTTACACACAGAACCCACATGGTATGACTAGTGGCCTCCAGGTCCAATTCTTGAACAGTCACTACTGGTGTCCCACAGGTCTCAGTCCTGGGTGCCCTATTGTTTGGCATATACATCTCAGATGTACAGGCAAACACAGGTAGACTATGGCAGACCATGTTTGGCAATGACTGCAAACTGTGAGCCATGACTGATAGTCCAGCTGACACAGACATCCCTCAAGGGGCCTCACAGAGAACATCACAGAGTGCCAATGATATGACCTCCAGCCAAGTGCCACTAACTGCATGGTCATTCCATTGTGGAATTGGCACCCACATATTAACACATGAGCAGCAGCCACTTTAATACAGATGAGGTAATGGGGTATCTGGGGACTAAGGTAGATAGTGATCTCCCCTTTGACAATCATATATCCACAGTAGTTAGGACATTCTTCTATGTAGGCCATCTGATTACTACGGGATTCCCATCTAGACATACTGGGGATATAGTGCCCCTTTACTCATCACTCATCATTCCCATCATAGGGTATAATAATCCATGTGGAATGTACCTCAGAGGACACGTCCAACAGCTGGAGGGCCATGAATGTACCTCACCAAGGGGAATACTGGCCTCCAACATATGGCCTATGCAGCTGGACTGAATAAACTCCTGCTTTACTCAGTGGCATCTCGTTTACCCAGAGATGATCTCCACTGGCCAACACAGCCATGTCGAACTCAGGCTTGATGGATATGCTCCACCTATGGGAATCCATGTCACAGTGAGCCACACACTGTAGTGAGCTGACCTTGCCACAACAATAACTGGAAGATGCTGGAGGGACAGCTTCCTGTCAGAGACACTCCCCATACTTTGGAACAAAATCCCTAACTACATTATTCAGATCCTCTCACTAAGACTTTGCAAGAGAAACCTTGAAGGGTGGATGGAGAACAGTAGATGCACCCCAGGGATCCCGCCATTGGCTCTGCTCCACAGAGGGACTGTTAATGAATCAATGGAGTGGCAAAAGCTGACACATTTTGGCTGGCCTTATGAATGGCTTTTGGCAGTTGGCCAAGTACCTACCTATGAATCTATACATACAGTATCTGCATATGCTGATAGCTTAATTTACTGTTCAGGTGTTGACTTTCCTTGTGCCAATGACTGTTGTGTGTGCAATAGTTGAGGGCTGCCTATGTTGGATGCACACAGTAGACTGCCTACACATGACAATTTACAGGTAGTCTTGTGCATGTGCCATCCATTTTACTGTGTGTGCAGGTGGAGAAAGGTGTCATTCCCTAGGTGCCTATACTGTCAGTGTGTGTACTATACGTTTCATATTTGCCAAGGCATGGGCATACTGGGCACGCCTCTGTCTGCCTACTGGGGCTGGCTCAGGGTGTTCATGGTCTGAGTACCTCTGTGCCTGTGGGGCCCTTGGCAATGGTGGTGGGCTGTGAAGGCCTTCACCATTCTATCCCTGCTGCAGCTGTTTCCACAGGACCATATTGTGTAGCATGGCACACACTATGAAGATATGGGCACATGTGCCTGGAGAGTACTGCAAGGCTCCACCAGATATGTCCAAGCAATGGAACCGTGATTTCAGCATCCCAAACACATGATCTATGATGATTCTGGTTTGTGCATGTGCCTCATTATGGTGTTCCTGCATGGGTGTGTGTGCATTTCTGATGGGAGTCATCATCCACAGTTCCAGTGCATAGCCAGCATTCCCCACCAGGTTGCCATTTGGGATGTCCCCCCTGGCAAATAACCAATACAGCTGTGAGGCATGCCAGATGTGGGAGTCGTGATAGCTTCCAGGGCTGCCAGCACACACATCCATGGTAATGCACTGGGCATTGCACAGACCTGGCAGTTGATGGAGGGATATCCATTGCGGTTTATGTAGCGCCTACCCTGCTCACCGGGTGGTGACTTGATGTGTATGTGTGTGCAGTCTGTTGCACCCAGTACCTCTGGGTATTCTGCCACATGGTGGAAGAGATGCATATTGCTGGCCAACTCCTCCTGTGTTCGGGGATGTATATGTGCTCATTGGCATGTGATAACATGGCATCCAGGAATTGGTGTAGTACCCTGGATGCTGATGCCGGTGAGATACCCATGATATCCCCAGTTGGTCTTTGAAAGGTACCTGTAGCTAGTATTCTCAGGCTTACACATATCTTCGTATCCACTGGGATGGGTTCCTCTCTGTTTGTTCTGGCACTGAGGTGTGGCTGGCACAGCTCCACAAGTTGCTGTAGGGTGTCCCTGTCCACCCTGCACTCTATTATCTCCAGATCATGTAGCCCTTGGTAGGTTACCCTGGGTCTGAACACTCTCCTCCTCCTCTGGTACCTGAGGTGGTCATGTGCATCATCCTCCACACCACCTTCATTCTCCAACACATGCTGGTAGATCAAAGCTATGGCAGCCCCTAACATGTACATAATAAAAGTTCCCCGTCTGTATACACCTCTGGTGCAGAGTTTATGGGAATACACAAATGTGTGTGAGGTGCTTTCACACTTTATAGTATTGTGCTATGGATGCTGCTGATGTAAGTGGGCGTGTATGTGCTATTCCAGCTGCTGCATGTCTTAATTATGGGTTTTGCAATGAGTACTGCATGTGTGGGGCCTTTATTGTGGAGATCTACTTGCCTGCCTTGATTAATCTGTTGAACAAGAAACTAAGGGTAATGCTGCTAAATGCCAGAAGTCTTAACCTCAAGATGCACGCACTCAAAGCTCTCCTCAGTATGGAGAACATTGATATCTGTGCAGTGACAGAAACCTGGTTCAAGGCTCCAGAGAGCACCCCAGCACTACCAGGCTATACCTCATATCATGCTTTTTGGCCCCAAAACCCGGACCGAACCACAAAAGGTGGGGGAGTTTCCATATTTATCAAGGATATCCACACCTCCAGGTTAGTGGCATTGCATGAAGTATTGGAGACCATCCATGTGCAACTAACAGTGGGCAAGACTGCTTTTCAGTTTATAGCATCCTACAGACCACCCTCTCAAAGTCAGGAATCCCACTCGGCTTTCCTGAAAACATTGGAGAACATGAAGATCTCTCCAAACACCATTATATTGGGTGACTTCAACTACCCAAACATTGACTGGGAGCACTACTCAAGCCCCAGCACCTTAGCCCAAAGGTTCCTGGAAATTATAAACACAAATGCTATGGAACAACTAGTCACCACTCCCACAAGAGGGGACAACATACTAGACCTGATCATTACCAACATGGGGACTCTATGCTCCACACCAGAAGTATATCCCTCATTGGTAAGATCAGACCATAAATTAATTTCACTGGATGTCCACATCCCGACCCCACCCCCAGCCCAGAAAACCACAGTGAAAAACTTCTCAAAAGCGAACTTCTCACTTCTCAAAACTGAAGTGGAATCCTTCAAGGCCCCAGGGCCAGTGGAAACTACGGCCCAAACTGCAGAATCCTATATAAACATATTCTACGGACATCTCCTGGAATGCATGGATCATGCTATCCTAAACAAAACCAAGACCCAATCATCCAAAGGCAGGCATCCAGTCTGGTGGACCCCTGCCATAAATAAACTGTACAACAGAAGGAGGAAGCTACTACATGATAGAGCAAAATCCCTAATAGGGAAGGCATCTCTGATCAGTACTAGCAAAACATTATGATCCCTCATAAAATCCTCCAAGGCCAGCTTCGAGAGAAAAATTGCACAGGACACCAAAGACAATCATAAGGCTTTTTTCAGTTATGTTAGAACCTGGGATGCAACTCCCAGACTTGTTCTGAGTTGATTCTAAATGACAAAAAATACACTGAACCCACAGACATTGCCAATATCCTGGCAGACAGGTTCAGTGCAAACTCCCCCCCCTTCCCACCAAAAGAGCAAGTATCTATCCCAGCAGAGGGCTGCCTCCCAAACATCTCTGATGCTCAGGTGAAGGCTGCCCTTTCCAAAGCAAAAAACACTGCTTCCATGGGACCAGATGGTGTCCCAGGTTGCATCCTACATGAACTCCAAGAGGAACTAATCCCTCAAATAAAACAGCTATACAATCTCAGCCTCACTACAGGATATGTGCCCACAGAATGGCGTACAGCAACAGTGGTCCCACTCCACAAAGGTGGAGCCTCTACGGACCCTGGAAACTATTGCCCCATAAGCCTGACTAGCTTAGTCTGCAAGGCTATGGAGAGGATCATCATGGAGCTCATAAACAAAGACATCAGGGACCTACAGACACTAGATCCTACCCAGTTCGGCTTTGTCAAGGGCAGATCCTGCCTTTTGAACCTGGTTGACTTCTTTGAAATAGTCACCAAAGCCATAGATGAAGGGAAGGTAGTCCACACAGCCTGTCTGGACCTTGCAAAGACATTTGACACAATACCTCACTCGGGCATCATAGATAAGCTATCCAGCTTAAAAATAAACCCCTATGTCACATGATGGGTCACAAACTGGCTCAAAGACAGAACCCACAGAGTGAGAGTTGCTGGAGCCATGTCAGACTCGAAACCAGTCACAAGTGGCGTCCCACAGGTTTCTGTCCTGGGACCACTCTTGCTCGGTATATACTTTTCCGAGGTACAGGCAAATGTGGGAGGACTATGACTCACCAAGTTCGCAGATGACTGCAAACTGGGCGCCATAATCAACTCTCCAGCTGGCACAAACATCCTTCAAAAAGGTCTCACAGAGACAGATAACTGGTGCCAGCACCATGGTTTAAAGTTAAATGCCAAAAAATGTATAGTCATACCCTTTGGCAAAAACAATGTGCCCACAAATTACCACATAGGTGGAAACCCATTAAGTACAGAGAAAGTTATTAGGGACCTGGGGACCCAAGTTGATAGCAATCTCTCCTTTGAAAACCACATTGCCAAAATGGTTAGAAAGACCTTCTACATAGCCCACCTCATCACAAAGGGTTTCACATCTAGATCAAGAGAGGTAATCATGCCCCTTTATTCATCCCTCATCAGGCCCATCATAGAATACAATGCCCCTTTTGGGATGTATCTTACCCGACACCTGCAGCAATTAGAAAGACCCCAAAAGTATCTCACCAAGAGGATCAAGGGTCTCAAACAGAGGCCATATGGTGCTTGGTTAAAAAAACTCCAGCTCTACTCAGTTGCATACCGCCTACTTCAAGGCGATCTATGCCTGACATACAAAGCTATGTCAAATCCAGAATTAATGGACATGCTGCACCTCAGTAAATCTAAATCCCTTAGAGCCACACACTCAAGGGACTTGAACCTCAGCACAGAAATAAATAGGACTTGCTGGAGGGACAGGTTTATAACCCAGAGGCTCCCTTCACTCTGGAATAGAATTCCAGTTCATGTGAGGCAGAGCACCTCACTGAATCTCTTCAAGAAGAATCTCGATAGGTGGATGGGGGATCGTAGGTTTGTCCCAGGGATTACTCCCGTATCACTATTAGACAGAGGCACAGTAAACTAAACATTAAAAAGGGCACAGTATACTCAAATCAAGGGGTGGCGTAAGCCATACAGAATCAGGCTAGGCTTATAATTGCCTCAAGGCAGATAGCCTAGTATGAACCTATGAACCTATGAACCTTTAATTCACTTTTAGACCTGGATCCTCTCCCATTATCAGGCATGCATCCACCTGCCGTCTTTCTTGTTTTGTACTTTCCCTATCCAGTCATGGTGAAATGTGCCTTGTAGCTGATATACTGCATATTGCCTTTGTTCTGCTTTGACACTTTGCTGTTTTCTTTGCAGTACAGCCCCTCCCCTTCCCTGTTATGCAGGTAGCTGCTTGCAGCCTTGTTAGCTGTTGTTAATGGCCCACTGTAGGCTTCTAGGTGTTAATTAGTCATTTGTACTCCAATTTTACTGCTGCAGCATCTCCTTATTTCTTTCCTATATCCTTGCTGTTTCAGCTGCAGTGCATGCCGTGCATACCTGTTTACCGGGTTTACACGCGTTTTCATCTCCGTTTACATGCATACTCGGTTACCTTGTGTACTCTCAGCTAAGCATAGCTATGGGCAATTCGACACACCCTTATCCTGCAGCTTTGTCTAGCTAGGGGCAGACCAGTTTAGCAATGCTCCAATGTGCTTACAGCAATGGTGACACACCCCTCTCCTGATGTCATCTTTATCTCAAGGGCTCACCTCGGTGTTATAACGCTACACTGTGAGTTGCATCCTTACACCAGCAGGGAATCTGTGATTCACTGTTACTCCTCTTATTTCTATGGCATTGCCTACTAATTCCTAGCTACTGAGCATAACACTGTCACTGCCCCTTAGGAACCCTTGCGCCATAAGTATGGTGTAGCATGCCTGCCAATGACTATTATGGGGAAATCGTGATATGTGTTTTATTGCGGATTTATTCTATATTTTTATATATTCCTTGTGATCCCCTTTGCGCACCGCTGCCCTGCGCTTCCACGTCATGATAGTGCGACTATATATATTAAATATTAATTTTATATTTTGTACATGTTTTTTAATGCCAATGGCTATATATTTAGCCATTGGCATATATTAACAATATAATACGTGTTTGGTTGGCTGTCATGGTTCCAATTTCATGTTTGCAAACATGTAAACCGTTTTTTTACGGTTTACATTTCTGCATGCTTACACTACGCCTGCACCACTTCCTGAATCGCTACATACCTTCATTTGCATACTGCACTGCTGCAAATGGGGTAATTAGCATACAAGGCTCAGGAGTTGGGCAGGCATAGCGTACGCAGGTAGTGCACGTGGGAACGGCTTGTACCTGAATCGCTCGGCGGCCATCTTTGGTGTTAGAACACCGACACTACGCCTGCACCTGGCGCAAGCTTCATGAATCCCGAGGAATTTCTTTTTTTTCCATTCTACCCCAAAGTATTTACTTTTCTTTTTATTCAGACTCATAACTATTATTTGTAAACATTAATTTAAGTAATCTGTCACTTTGTCCATCCCACCCATCTGTTTATTGATTAATATAATATCATCAGCATATGAAAACATTGTACGTATATCTCAATTCCTTCTTTTTTATATAACTTACTTTTTTTTACTTCAGATTAATATAAATTGTTATTTCATTCATTACTAATGCAAATAGTATGGCAGCCAAAGGGCATCCTTTTTTAATGTGTATTTTCTCACTTAACCAACCATTAATTCATACTTTTACTTTATTATATTTCTACAAAGTCACACACGCATTCTTTATCTTATCACTCATATTATAGGACTTAAATATGTTCCATAAAATTATGTGTTGCATTGTGTCAAAGGCTTCACTTAAGTCATCTCAGATGATTTGTCTTTCTTCTTGTCTGTTTAAGATATCATCTACTAATTCTTGAACAATCATTAGAAATTCTAAACTTCTTCTACCTCTAACACTATATAACACTATATATCGCATCTTGCACAATACTCACACGTTTTATTTTCATTTTTCTATGATTTCTCATAAAAATGTTTTAGTCCATGCTATTCAGTGCTATAGGCCTCCAATTCCTTATTTCATTTCTTTCACATATTTCCATATTAATTTTAATATCCTACTATATAGTTCCTTATATTTAAAACCTGTATTCACCCACTCATTTAACACTCCTATAAACTATTTTTTTCTGTTCTATTGTCATGCTTTTATACATTTAATATTCTATTCCATTAGGTCCTGCTGCTGTTTCTACAGTTACTTGTCCTAATATTCTGTCTAATTCTTCTAATACTCTTCTGTTTTCCAAATCCATAGTATCTTGATCTGAAAATATTTAGGCTTTCCATAATATTTTCCTTTCTTTCCCTTATCTTCAAACATTCCTCACACACAATCCACTACTATTTTTGTTATTTGTTATGTTTGTATCATTCCCTTTTCATCTTTCAATTTCTTCCTTATACTGTCTTCTTTTATTACTTTCTTTCAATACGGAGCAATTTCTTTTTTCTTTCAATGAAGAAAATGTCTTTGTTTAAATAATAATTTCTTATTTTTTCTTGATCTATCCCATAAATTTCTTTTTCATTAATGAAATATTTATTATAATTTTTTTTCTAAACTGCCTAATGCTTCTTCACTTTTATTATTATACCTTTTCTTTACTTCTTTCCTCTTATTTCTTTGCCACAGTATGTAACATTTTATATGTTTTCTTAAAAGACAACCACCATTCAGACCAATCATTCTGGAACTGTCTCATGTTAATGTCATCCTCCTATAATTATAATTGTCTTATTACCCCTTTTCTTTCCCATCCTTTCTCATTTAACCTTTTCAAAGCTTTTCCTTTCTTAATACCATCTTTTTCTCTTTTATCTCTATCCAAATAGCTGTATGATCTCAGAAACCTGTTTCTATTGTCCCTTCTTTAGCAATCCACAATCATTCAGGTATCAAAAAAGAATCTATCTCCATTCTATATATTCCCCTACTATATGTCCAATCACTATTATTCCAAATATTGTATTTGACACATCTCATAATTTCCATCATCTTTTTGACATTGCCTCTTTTTTCTGTTTTTCCTTAAGTCACATTTAAAATCCCATGCTATAATAATTTCTATAGTCATAGCTTCATAGTTCAGAATTTGATTAAACATGCTTTCCCTTTCTTTGTTTGTAATATTTGCATGCACACAATTATTCTGTATACACTTTCTTTCCATCTTATATCTGTAATAGTTATCCTTTCCATTATTACTAACATAATACCCAGGCGTTTGACTGTCTTTTTTAGTCAGAATACTTATTCCTGAACAAGTATCTTGACCTAAATTCCAAACATTATCATTTCCCCATAAAATTTCTATTTGCAACCTACCTTCTTTCATTAATAATCTAATATATAATATATTCCAATATTATTATGTCCATATTCTATAATGGCTAACCTTCTAATTGTACTTTTTAAACTATTTACATTTAGAGCTAATATTCTATAAGTATTGCTTTTCCTTTTTCAAAGAATCCTATTAAATAATATTATTAACCCTTTTCCTTTTACTTTCTTTTTTCTTTCATATTTAACCCCATGAATTTTCTTTTTCTTTCCCTGTATCCTTTTACTGATTGAGTTCTTTTTAACTTTAACTATTTTCCAGCTAATATATTCCTCATCACTAATCTCAGAACCTTCTTCTATGTTCAATTCTTTTGTTTTAGTTAATTTCTATCTTCTTATTCTTACCTTTGTTTTAACCTCCTCTTTTCCTTGGTTCTGCCCCTGCACTTCTATATTTATTATTTCAATTTCTTATTGTATTTGTTACTGCTCCCTAAACTCACCTATACTTTCTTTATCTACTTTATCCTTCCCTTTTTTACAATCTCTCCACATATGCCCATCTTCATAACATTTATGACTCTTTAATTCACATTTTTTGCATCATGTATTATTTTACCATAAATATAACATTTTCTTTTAGCAGAATTCATTAATCAAATGATCTGTCTTTCTACACACACAAAAAAATAAAATAAAATGAAATATATAAATAAATCAAAATAAAAAATAAAAAAAGTTTTCAGTTGACCCCAATATTTCATACTTCTTTCTGACCTTCAACATTTATAATACTAGCAATATGCATATCTTTTTCATTTTCCACTTTTTCATTATAACATTGCAGTCCCATCCCCTAGTCTATAGACAGCTGTTATCATACACATTGGAAATGCCCATTATTTCTTTACATACATTACTTGTGTCTTTTTAAAATCTCTTTTTTAACTTTAGTCCTAATTTTCCTGTATGCACTAGTAAACTGAGTATAGCTTAACTTCTTTTAATTAAAAAAAATGTTTTGACTAAAAAGATCTCTCCCCACCTCCACTCTTATACTACCAACCCCTGTAAGAATGCTTACTGCTTATAAGAGATGTTTCTGAAAAAATTACAAGCCCAAGAAAACTAATAAGGCTTACTGATTGTTTTCTAGCTAAAACTATCCTGACCAGGTCCAACCTGCTCTTTTCACCCATGCTTCACTTGGGCTAAATTTGCTCCTCTACCCTATGCCCAAATCCCATCCACCCCCACTACAAGCACATTTAAACTAGCCATACTTCCACCCCCTTCTCATCACCCAATTACTCATCAAACTGGATTAACCAATATCTCAAGACCACTGCAAACTATATATGTTAGTTTTTCTTTTAACAGCTTTATCCCTCCATCACTATCAAACCCCACCTCCCCACTATAACCTTTATTTCCTCTCTCTCTTAAATTGTTCACTTTTCTCTAGTATGGCACTCCCCTTTCCAATCCCAGTCCAACTAATCTGTCTTACAATTCGCCATTTCTTAGTAACAAATAGCACATCTGTCACTACTCAAAATATCAATACAGACATTAATACTATCACATCAAATACCAGCCTCAAAAACATATAAATAGCTACTCTAACATATCTGTCAGCCTACTACACATAAGCACCCACCATTTCTCAAAGTATACATTTTTACATTCCTCCACTAGCTGTAAAATAAACCATCTCTTAAAACTAAAACAAAAACTAATACCTTACTCTATAAACTACTATTTCCTGCATACCACTGGTTTATCCCTATCTGGTGATATTCATCCAAACCCTGGACCTATTTAAATATCTCATATCCACTGCACCTCCTCTTCTAATACTCTACATCTGGTCACTCTAAATCTATGTAGCATGTGTATTAAACTAGCAGGCCTCCATGCATGGTTATCCCAGTACATGCCTGATATACTTGCAGCAACAGAAACATGGCTAAAACCACATATCCAAGACACAGAAATACTCCCCCCAGTTATAATATAATAAGAACAGACAGAACCTACAAAAAAGCTGGTAGTATGTCCATAATTTATCCCTCCTCCTATACAATTATATCCTACTCCAAACCCATTCTTAAGTTCAATAGCACAAACATTCTCATATCCTTCCTAAAACTTAAAAATAAAAAAACTTGTATAATAGTAATATACATACCACCTGGCCATAACTACCCCGTATTGAAGATGTATAATCTTGGATGTCCCAAAGCATTCTTAATGAAACAATCATTATAGGAGATGTCAACATCAACTGGCAAAACCTAATCTCAGACTACCCAAGCAACAGTCTAAATCTATCTGGTTTTACTCAACTTATCACATATCCAACTAGGATTCACAAAAGTAAGAAATACAGTTCCATTCTAGATTGGAGCGTAGTCACAGACCCTACTAAATATTCTTATTCAGGTACTCTTCCAGACATTTTAAGTGACCACCTACCTGCTCATACCTACAGGACTACATCCCACTCACTCAGAACCCATAGCTACAAAACCTCCCAAAATCTAACTAAATTTAATCAACAACTCTTCACTGAAATTTTAAAATCACTGAAATGGTCCATCCTAAAAGCACTACTCCTAAATGAGGCAGTCAACCATTTCAACAAACTATTTTTAGATACCCTGAACAGCCTATACACACTTCTTACAAAAAGAACCAGAATCAATCATGCACCTAGGCTTACAAAGTCAACTAAACAGTCAAAGCCTGGAAGAAATGCTGAAAAACAAAAATGACCAAACCCTACAAATCTATAGCAAATTATGCAATCAAGCTAAGAAACGTATTACCACTGACAAAAAACTTCACAACACAATTATCTGATCATAAAAATGACCCCCAAAAAATTTGTTCTACCATTTAATCACTGCTTTCCCCAGGTACAAAACAAATTTCAGCCCCTTTCATTGAAAAATAATATCTCAAATAGCAGAGATATTTAATACACACTTTATAGAAAGTATTGCTAACATAGTCAATAGGCCAAATAAACCTTCCAGCACAAATTCCACAAATAATAACCCATCTTCTAATAATTTATCCATTTCTTCTACTCTTACTCATCTCTCTTCTCAAAATACCCAATCTATACCCTCACCACCAGCCCTAACATTAAACCATGTACCCCCTAATTATATACAGCACCTACTATATAAAGTTAAGCCATGCTCTCTTTCATCTGACAACATCCCATCCAAGTACCTAAAACTTGCTTCTGATGCTATTGCCATCCCTATTAGTATTCTCATAGGGTCTATATTATAAGATTGACGGTTGAAAACATCGAACAACATATGGTCGACACCATATGATCGATGTCTTCAAACGTTGACCTTATAAAAAGACAAAAAGAAAAAAAGAAAAAAGTACCCTAATGAGTTTAAGCAAGGGGGCCAAGCCCCCCTGCACCCCCCACACCCCCTGCTACTTAAATATACCAACTCCGAGACCGCACTACATTACAGCAAATGGAAATCACCCCTTACAGAGATTTCCATTTACACTCTCGAGATTCTGAGCATTTGCTATTCTCGTGTCGATAATGTTAGATTCAGTATTGTCGGCATTCAAGAATATAATATAGACCTTTCTCATAAATAGATCCATCCCTGAATCCTACACCCTAGCCCTTTGAAAAAATCAGTTATAGGCCCCTCTACACAAAGGAGATAAATCCAATGACATATCTAACTATCGTCCTATTTCCATTCTCTCTCCAAAATCCTAGAAAAATGTATGCATAAACAAATACTTGACTACCTTAACCACAATCAACTACTTACCTCAACCAAACATGGCTTCAGGCCAGGACACAGCACAGCAACTGCTTTAGTATCCTTTACTGATACTATTAATAAAGCCAGAGACTCCAGCCAAATAATCTCAGCAATAGTTCTAGACCTTTCAAAAGCATTTGACATGGTCTCACATCCAAAACTGTTACAGGAACTTTCTTCCCTTGGCCTAACTCAAACTTCTCAACAATGGTTCTCAAGCAATTTAGCTCCAAGACAACAATGAATAAAATGGTAACGTGCGCTCTCTCAGAATATGAAATAAATAAAACAGGAGTACTACAAGGGTCTGTCCTTGGTCCTGTTCTTTTTAACATCGTTATAAATGACCTATATACTAATTCCTGTCAAAGTACTCTCATTCAATATGCTGATGATTCTACCCTTATTTCCTCCTCCTGTAATATTACCCACCTTAGGGATATAGCCCAATCTGCCTTCTCATCCATTGAATCCTGGTCTAACAATGCACAACTTTTACTCAACCCTAATAAAATCAAATTACTTATTTTCATACCAAAAACTCAACCAACAGACTTCAAAATATACTCTTTAAATAACACAGAAATAGAAATGGTCCCACACACCAAACTGTTAAGGTTAACCATAAACAACAAACTTTCTTTTGATCTTCACATACAGAATACTATTTAAAAAACTTACCATAAACTTGGAATGCTTTATCGACATAAAAATGTTATGGACCCAGCCACTAAAATAAACCTAGCCTCAATGTACTTAAAACCCTCCTTACTATATGGTGCTGCTATACTAACCAACCTTTAATCTACACTAAAAAGTAAGCTCAAGTCACACTACAATAGAATTGCAAAATTTGCAACAGGATCCCCATTCTATAAACATCATTGTACTGCTCTAACATCCCTTAAATGGCTAAAACTCCCACAAAACTCATCTAGCTACAACTGGCAATGGCCATAAAATCATCTATAACTCTGAATCTTGTCCTGCCATGAATCTCATGTTGATTTGCTTTGTGGAGACAATGTTTGGGGGTATGGGGAGAGATTAGGGTAGATAGAGCAGGGCAGTGGGAGGGATTAGCGGGTTCATATTATATGCACGAAAACTGAATCGCGCAAACATGTATTGCGCAACACATAAAGAGCGAATAATCAAAATATTGAAGGTATGAACAGAGACCGTGGTAGGGAATCCTTCCCTTTGCTTCAATGGAGTGCGATCTCGGAGTTGGTATATTTAAGTAGGGGGGGTGTGGGGGGTGCAGGGGGGCTTGCCCCCTGCATACAACAGTTAGTGGCAGTATTTGTTAGTTTTGTTGTGTTTGGAATTCGATGTTTTGGGCTTTTGCCCTTTATGTGTCGCTCAATACGTGTTCGCATGATTTGGTTTTCGTGCATATAATATGAACCCGGATTAGCTAGTATAGAGTGTGTGAGGTGGAGTTGAGGAAGTAAGAGATGCATTTGAACTTCTAGCCACAGAAGATTTTTTAGGGCAGTGCAGTGATGGGAGTGGTAAGGAAGATTTGCAGTAAATCTGGCAATTTTATTGTAGGTGGATTCAAGTTTGGCCATGAGGTTGGATTGTAGATTAGTGAGTATAGGTGCAGAGTAAAAGAGAGCAGGAAGTAGAAAAGCTTGTGCCAGAGAAGATTTTGAGTCCTTAGTCAGGTATTTTTTATTCCTATATTATAGGCCTAGTTGTTGGTGTGTTTTCTTGATGGCCTGTAGACTATGGATGCCAAACTTAAGTTGGTCATCGATAACAGCACCAAAGAGTTTAGTATCAGTTTTGATCAAGATAGTAGTATTGTTAAGCGATGTGATTGAGAAGGAGTTTTTGCAATGTTGTAGAGATTTTGGGAGGAAAAGAAGAAGTTTTGTTCTTTTAGGATTAAGTAGGAGTTTATTGCTGGTTAGCCATTTTTCCACAGACAGAAGTGAGTCTTGGGTAAGAGACAGAAGGTGGGGGAGATTATCAGAGCAAGATATGATAGTGGAATCATCTGCATACTAGATAAGAGAAGAGTGAGGACAAGATGTGTGAAGATTATTTGCAAAGATGTTAAAGAGGAGGGGCCCTAGAATGGAACCTTGGGGTATGCCAGTATGAATAGAAAGGAAGGGAGAGGAGGCTGATAGCTATCTGACATACTGGAGTCTATCAGAGAGGTAGCTAGTGAACCAGAGTATAGTAGATTGTGAGAGATGAAGGTTTCTAAGTTTAGATAGATGCAGACTGTGATTACAGCCACTTTCTTGACTGTGTACATTTCAAATGTCTCATTGTGATCAGATGAATAAAAAGTTACATACAATACACTGCAACCTATCCCCCCAAAATGCCTCTCAAATAGCCTTGATTTTTCAGAATGTGCCTGATTTTGACTCATATTTTTGCTTTGTCCCTCAATGCATGCTTGATTTTGTGTAAAATTAATGATGGTTATATTTAGTTATTAAAGCCAGACATTATAGTTTTATACTTCTTATTGTTCAGAAAATGTATGTTGGTACAAAACAGCTTTCTCTATTAACATGTTAAGTGAAATGGGGTAATATTTAAAAATTGTCCATGATTTTGAGTTTTCACCCCCCCCCCCATTGCTTTGTTCAGACTCATTGAGTAAAGTAGTTGAGAGGTACTCACTCCCTTTCTTTTGCTTTCTCTGTTACAGACAGATAGAAAGACACATACAAACACACACAAACACACAATTTATTGCATTGCACTTGGTTTATTTTTTTTACAATACTCACTACACTTGGATTTTTAAGTTGTGGTTAGTGAGGGAAAGCAAAACAAGTAAATGTCCTTGCAACTACTGCTGCAGTTACTTTTTGTTACTTAAGTTATTTATTTTTTCCTTTTATTTACTTATGTTTTCAACTTATTTTATGCTTCAAAAACAGCCATGTTTAGCAAGCATAAGCAAAATGGTGGCCATTTTTTTTTTTTTTTTTAAGTTCATCCTTCAGCAGGCAGAGGACTTGTTTTTACTAGGATTTACCCATACATTAATTCCTTACTGTAGAATATGTGTTCTCCAGTAGGGTATTGTTTAAAGTTTATCCCATTAAAAAGTATGTATTATAATCCATTTGGTTTGGGAACCAGTACAGTGGGGCTGTTCTATTCCCTCTGATATTTGTCTGTTTCCCAACTTTTTCTTTATCTGTTCCTTAATTGCTTTTCACTGGGCTTTGTTATATATGGTTTCAGATTTACTTTTTACAAGGGATGACTTCAGTGTGACGCTGGATTAAATTAGTTCTCCCAGGGAATTCCGAAAATAATTTCATATTCCTGGTAATTTGTTTTTACTTCCTGCCTCTGGACTACTGCCAATATCCCATCTATTTTGGTTTCACAAATATGCCTTGAGATTTTTAAACTTTTATGTAAATGTACTCACTAAAGACAGTCCAGTTTCTTTTCATGGTTTCATTACATTTATGTGATGTAACTGTTCTGGTTTTCTCTTTCCAGTTTTGTTTCACTTTATAATTACTTCACCTACTTTTTCTATCCATTCAAAAAGGCCTTGCAACTTGGCAAGGAATTGGTTATTGGTAATGGATACCAATACAAGCACTTTGCCCCCTGCTTTAAGCTCTCTTAAGATGGACATTTCTGTTGTATGCTCCTTGTTGTGCTTTCTGGGCCCTGTGATAGTAGGCACTACAGCTTTTAACCTATCTTGCAATACAGTATCTTATTCTACCACACTATTCAGTGGAGTGTTTTCTACTTTTTAGGTCTCCTTGGATATATCTAGCAAACTTTGAGGATATTTGCCATGTAATAGCTCAAATGGGGTAAATCCATTTGAGGCTTGGGGTGCTTCCCTTACAGCAAAAAGATGGCACAGAAGTAGCTGGTCCAATTTTTCCACTTTGTACTATTGCTTTTCAGGATAAAGATTTTAATTTTTTTAAGTGTTCTATTATCCCATCTGTTTGAGGATGGTGTACAGATTTTCTCATCTGTGTCTCCCTAGCAGAGTTCATGCATTATTGTGAGCATGAAAGGCAGTGGCTTGTTCAGTAAGTATTTCTGGTGGAATTGACACTCTAGACAGTACGACTACCATCTTTTTGCTATTGACTTAGCATTTTTGCTCTTCATAAAGAAACTGCTTCTAAAAATGTTGTTACATAATCAGTGATTACCAGTATGTACTGCTAGCCTTTACTTGACATACAAATGGGCCTACTATAGGGGGAATTCAATAAAGCCTACACGGAGTGATTTTCTATGTAGGTATAGTGGCACTGAGCTTACAGAAAAGTAAGCAGTCGTGCAATCCAGTAAACAAAGCAGAGGAGCGTGCATGAGCATGTGGACACAGAAGTGTTGGTGGCATGCAAATAACCTCATAAGCAGGTGAGCTGCATGCAAATGAGGGTGCTGGTGTGATCCAGCAAGCAAATAGGCAGTCGTGCAGACCCCATGTTGGTGTCCAAGGTTTCCGTGTACAAGACAATAAAACTGGAATAAGGGTTGTAAAAGCCCATTTAGAAGGTCAGAAATTGCATAGTAGGCATGGGTATGTTCAAAACTATGCCCTGTGTGTCCAAAAAATAATGCAAAATAATGTAATAATTTTTTTAATACCCATATTATATTTGTGCAGCATGCAGCAGTGTACAAATGTGCCGTTATGCAAAAAATATTAAAATGTTTAAAAACTAAAAATAAGAAATATGTGAGAATAATGCATTATAGAGCCCTGCATGGAGTATGTACAATGGTAGATTTCAGTGTTTACTAAGGAGGCAGGCCCTGGAATAGTGAAGTATCCAGTCTGTGTGCATGGATCTGTATGCAAATGAGCTGAGGTTACTGAATAGTGAAAAAGGGCCACTGTGTCCACAGATAAAATCTGTAGCCCCAGAACCATGTTGATGTCCACAGAAGAGCTAGCTGACATCAAAAGGGTGTGTGTCACAATATGTTTAAGTGGATTGGAGCTTAGCATCACTTGTTTGCATATCACACTGCTCAGCTAAGCAGGGGGGTGTGTCCAGTGCTGCTAAGCTTTGTTTAGCTGCAGGATGCGTGTTTTAGCTGGTTTGAGCTATGCTGAGCATGCCCATGCATGAGATGTGTCCAGACTGCTGAGCAGTGTAATTACATGCACAGTGGGTTTGCACACAGTGCTTAACAGGGAAGGCATTAAAAAAAAAAAGGATGAGAAAGCCAATCATATATAAATTACTGATAACCCCTGTTCCACTTACACAGGGCCATTCAAACCTCTCAATAATGTACCTGGCAGGTGGCATGCATCATAGTTATCCTATCACACATGCTGCATCTGCAGCAGAGCACTATAAAGTATGCATACACCCAACAATCTGATTTTTCCCCCCATACTCTACACCATTGGAGTATAGACTTGGAATTTTTAACTGACAGAATGCTAAAGGCTGCTGTTGCTCTGCCATATCTGTATGGGCTGGAGGATGAAGTCAGTGCTGCTGCTGACAATAGGCCTAGACTGAGAAGGAGAAGAGTGTTCAGGCCCAGGGTAATCTTCCAGGAGCTACATGAGCTGGAGATTGTAAAGCACTACATGGTGGGGAGGGACATACTACAAGAACTCACCAAGCTCTGCCTCCCTCAACTCAGACCCAGAGCCAACAGGGGGAAACCCATCCCAGTGGAAACAAAGGTAAGTGTAGCCCTTAGAATATTAGCTACAGGTACTTTTCAAAGACCAACTGGGGACATGATGGGGGTCTCACAGGCATCTGCATCCAGGGTACTCCACAAGTTCCTGGCTGGCAATGCAAACACATCCCAGTGAGCACATTTATTTACCCTGCAACCCTGAGGAGAGGGCCATGAGTATGTGTCTCTTCTACCATGTAGCACACTACCCTGAGGTACTGGGTGCCATTAGACTGTACTCTTGTACACATTAAAGCACTGCCCCGTGAGGAGGGTAGAGACTACATCAATCGCAAGGGGTATCACTCCATCAACTGCCAGGTCATATGCAATGCCCAGGGCATTATCATGAATGTGTGTGCTAACAGCCCAGGCAGTTATCACAATTCCCATATATGGCATGCATCGCAGCTATAACACATGTTTACCGGGGGGACATCTCATCTACTGGGAGATCCTGGCTATGCACTGGAACTGTTGATGATGACACCCATCAGAAATGCACACACACACCTACTGAAGAATGCCTTAAGGAGGCATATACATAAACTAGGAACATCACAGAGTGTGTGTTTGGGCTGCTCAAGTCACGGTTCCAGTGCATCAATATATATGGTGGAGCCCTGCAGTACTCTCCAGCCACATGTACACAGATGTTCACAGCATGTGTCATGCTATACAATATGATCCTGTGGAAACAGCTGCAGCAGGATTATCACAGGGAATGGACACACCCCCCCCACCAGTGCCAAGGTCCTCACAACCACACGCACAGGGGAACTTGGAGGAGAAACCCCCTGAGGTTGTCCCTGTAGGCAGACGTAGGCATGCCCTGTATGCCCTGGCCTTGGCAAAGAGGCAATGCATAGCACATGCACTGACAACCTAGGTTCCTAGGGATTGACATCTTACTCTGACTCACATACATAGTAAAAAGGATGCCAGGCACACCACATAACCTGTACCTTACCATATACTGGCTGTGTACTGCTTGCATCAAACCGAGTCAGCCCTGAAGCACTGTTATTTCAACTGCTGCATTCGCAAGGTAAGTCACTCTCCTTTATAACAAATGTATGGGGTACTAGACTATGGTAGCATATATATGAACCTGCTGCATGTATGCAAGGGAATAGAGTGGGCTACTGGGCTACTTGCAAAGAACTAACAGCTATGTGAGACAACACGTACTCTGTACAATACTGGTTGCCCCAATAATATGCATTAGTCCACAAGGCAACAAAACCCACTGCAGTATGCAAGGGAAATGCCAAACAGTGGGTTCATAGGACAGATGCATGACAGTTAATGCTAGAGTCCCCTACCCCCAACACAGCCGTGTTTCCATAAAACTGCTGTAACAGTATGTTTGCAAGGATATAACAGCAGACCACACAATCCTAGGGCTATCCAAAACAACCTGGCTACATGTTCTATTTCCACAATATGCAGGGGTCAAAGTGTATGTCTGTCTGCTGTTGGTAGTGTGAGGAATTAAGCCTCACTTTCTGTTGACTTGTGGGGCTCAGTGGGCTCAGTATATTAGCATAGTTGATAGTGTTCATGGTTCAAAGCTGGCTGCACCTGCAACTTTTGCATGTGAGGTACTCCTATGGTAGGAGTCCCACAGACTGTCAGTATGTCACAATCAGTTACTGCAAGAAAGGTGGACAAAGTGAGAGAAATGGAGGGACACAGGGCCAAACTTACAGACATTATACATGCTCTGAGTAACCTAGAAGGTGGTTAGTATAACAGCAGATTGTACCAAGTTAGAGTAGCAGAAGGATGTAAAGGCCATCAAGTAAATGAGTCAGTACTTATAACAATTCAGTGGGCTCCATTTAGTAGTATATTACCAGAAAAACACAACTATCTGAGGAGCTGAGCAGACATATGAAGCTGAACCCTGGTCATCCTGCAAAACATGTACAGTCAGAGATGTGAATACTGTAACCCTCTGTGTGGTATTACATCATGTACCCCAGTCACAGCATACCTACAACCACTTAGAGCAGGAAATCTGAACAAAGACATGAACATGAGTGAGACAAAGGCCCAAATATAAGGAGAAGGATTAACTAGTGGGCAGACAAATGCAGAAAGTGCAGAGAATAACAGCTCATGCAGTAGCATGGAGTTCCTGGTGTGTATGGAGTCAGAAACTCTAATGTCTGTCATCACTTCCTGACCTCAATTTATAATGATTTACCATGGATGTACCAGAAAATCACAATGCTATGCATTATGTAACTGAGTTATATATGAGTTAAATGAGTTTATGAGTTAAAGATGGCAGCGCCACGATGGAAATGGTCTCTCCAGCTCCCATTGTGCACTTACATTTTTTGTTGTTTCTTTGTTGATTTTTGTTGTTTACTTACCTGTATTGTAGTGTTGTAGGGCCGTTTGTCTGGTTGGGTCTGTGTCCAGTGCCAACGGCTGTGTTGTTTGCGATGTCTGAGGCATCCCAATGTTTTCTAGTCTTCCTTACCTTTCGAACTTTGGATCTGGAACTTGAAGCTGGGCCTTCAGTGCAAGTTGGCTCATTGTGGCAGAAGCAGAAGACGTGTTTTGCCAGTGCAAAATTCGAAATTGGATCATGTCTTTTTGGGTTTGAGGAATCCTGAATTGGAGGTCAGATGGAAATATGGACGGTGTTTGGAGCTGTGCCAAGTGATAAGAGTGGCTGGTGACTTGATGATGAGGACAAGATCGTGGTGTGGTCATGGCTGCTAGGGCTTGTGGTTGACTGCAGAAGTACATCTGTGGATTGGTTTATGAATTGCTGGTTTCTGTGTGGTGTGAGTGGAATGTGCGGATGCAGTAGCTGATTTTTCTGTACCTGTGGCAAGACTAGGACTGGAATGTATTTTGTGATGGAGTTGGATTGCAGAAATAGTAGTTTTTGGCTCTATTGGTTGGCTCGTACTGTTGTTTTTTGTATTTTTTTGTTTTTGTGTAAAGTTTTTATGTAAATGTTGCTGGTTAATGTTGAGTTTGGAGGAACAAAATTTCATTCATCTGTGCACTTGTGGATGCAAGCGGTTGAATGACGATAACGTAAATATTGAAGTGCTATGTAAAACATGCCATACATGTGATGAAAAAGTCTATACAGTCTATTATAAATCTGTACAGTCGCTAGGTATGAGTCATATATTACTTTCAGCACACAGCCAGGGAATCCCTTGGACAAAATATCAGGGAGGTGTTGGACTGTTGAATCAGGTCTAGCAGTCAATTGGCTGTAGCACACAAAATCCTGGACTGGAGTATTGGAAGGCCTGGCCTGGAATCACCTTGTAAGTACTGACAGCCACAACGGGTATGCTCCCACACTTAGCTAATTTCAGCCCATGTTTGATGCCACATGTGCCTAAAGAGCTATGTGAAAATATCTCTGTCCATATAGACAGCTATGTATACATATCTGTCTCTCCCTAGCCCCTCAGACATGATTACCTTTAGCTATTACTATGTGGCACATACACACACACACACACAAATATATATATATATATATATATATATATATATATATATATATATATATATATATATATATATATATATATATATATATATATATATAGATAGATAGATATACATACATATATTATATATATATATATATATATATATATATATATATATTTATAAATAGATATATAGCTACATAAAGGTGTAGAGTGATGTACACCCTCCACATATATCTGTAAAACACAGTTACATAATGCACACACACAGCTACATCTAAGTTGACATCCCTGTGAGATATATATATATATATATATATATATATATATATATATATATAATATATATATATATATATACATGTGATGTGTATATGTGTGTGGTGATGCACGAATGTCCACACCTACACACAGAATGCTGGGGTTATCCGCACCTGCACACACAACTGTTGTGTGATGGTAAAAGACCACGGCCACATAATGACATAATCCACCCAACCACAGAACCCTGTGCCTGTGGAATGTCACCCTGTAGACAGACAATGGTGAGCAGGTGGTGTAATGTGCAATGGCTGCGATGCAGGACTTGGACAGGCCATATTGTCACTAATCAATTGTCCACCTAGCAAACTTCAACCGGCCAGAAATGACAATCTTGGTAACTGTGTACACATAGGAGGGGTATTAACAGGTACCCCACTGCTACAACACCAGATACAATAACAGCATAAAGCAGGTTCATTCTGCAGGCCACACAGGCTGTAAAGAGAAGGCCACTTTGCTTATTCCACAAGTACTGTGGCTGCAGCCACATGTACACCAGATGTAACTGGTGGCATGTGTAATTAGCACTGTGAGCTGTAGTGTGTAATAGTACATAGGTAAGGGTTCTAATACCACATCAGCCACCTTGTGTCTGTGTGTGTGTGTGTGTGTGTGTGTGTGTGTGTGTGTGTGTGTGTGTGTGTGTGTGTGTGTGTGTGTGTGTGTGTGTGTGTGTGTGTGTGTATGTAGATATATCCCTTATAGCAGTGCAGACATGCCCATCAGGCCTATGTCTGTGCAATGGCCAATCATTTTATGGCCCTGTGACTAGTGTCCTCTTCAACATTACCCTCCCTGTCAACACCTGCTTATGTCATCCACCTTAACAGCACTGGCTGACACTCTCAACAAAGATAAGTTCTGTGGCGCATGCGAGAAGTACTTAGTGCTATAGTGTATACTACTAGATATGTATGAGGTCTAATCTCAGTAAGAGCAACTCTGTGTGTGTGTGTGTGTGTGTGTGTGTGTGTGTGTGTGTGTGTGTGTGTGTGTGTGTGTGTGTGTGTGAAAATATATCCCCTTGCAGCAGTGTGCCTGTCTTGCCTATCTGTGTGCAATTGTTATAGATTTTAAGGCCCTGTGCCTACTTGCCAGCCTCCCCATTGGCCTCCTTTACAAGGCCTGCTGATGTCATCCACCTTAACAACACTGGTTGTCACTTTTAACACAGATAAACTCCGTGGTGCATACTTTAATGTATACTACTAGATAGGTAGGGGTTATAATCTCAATATGGGCAACTCTGTGAGTGTGTGTTTGTAACTATATCCCTTTGCAGCAGTGTGCTTGTTTCGCCTATCTATGTGCAATGGTTATAGGTTTTAAGGCCCTGTGCCTACCTGCCAGCCTCCCCATTGGCTTTCTTTACAAGGCCTGTTGATGTCATCCACCTTAACAGCACTGGCTGACAATGGCAACACACATAAGCTCTGTGGCACATACAATACCTGCTGTAGTGTATACTACTAAATAGGTAGGGGTTCTAATCTCAATAAGGGCAACTCTGTGAGTGTGTGTATAAATATATCCCATGGCAGCAGTGTGCCTGTCTCATATATCTGTGTCAATGGTTATACATTTTAAAGCCCTGTGACTAGCTGCTGGCCCTAAATAGCCCACATCTACCTAAGCATAAATGCAATCTGCCGCCACCTACATTTGGAGGTGCATAACACACAGGTGACATGTATCAAGGATAGCATGCTTTGTCACGGGATATGCTTGCAGGATTACACTGCCCACCCCCATTGTCCCTGACACACTGTTCTACACATACACACCTAGGTAACCACGCACATATACAGTGGCACCTCGCTGATGTCATGTTTTCTCTGTGCTGCCATGCCATTTGAGCCACTGTATTGCCATCAAGTCTCCACAGTGTAGCCGCTCAGACCCCTGGAACAGAAACATACACAGTTCTGAGAAACACCTGTCATTCTGCAACACTACTGCCTATCTAACATCATGCAACAAAGGTACAAACACTTTGATGTGTACTCATGAGACATACAGCACCTGTCATGGCATAACACTACTGCACTACAAAACTTCATGTAATGAAATATAGTCCCCCCTGTGCATCAGACACATATTTGCATGTTTCTGCATCAATGTCCAACCCGGAATTAATGGACATGCTGCACCTCAGAAAATCCAAATCCCATTGAGCTATGTGCTTGAGAGACTTGAACCTCAGCACTGAAATACATAGGACATGCTGGAGGGACAGATTCATAACCCAGAGGCTCCCTTCACTCTGGAATAAAATCCCAGTCCAGGTTAGGCAGAGTCCCTCATTGACTCTGTTCAAGAGGAATCTTGATGAGTGGATGGGAGATCATAGGTTTACTCCGGGTATCACTTCTGTGTCACTGTTAGACAGAGGCACAGTATACTAACCTCGAAAAAGGGCATAGCAAAATTCATTTAAAATGGGTGGCAAAAGCCAAACACACTCTGGCTAGGCTTATAAATGCTCTACGGCAGATAGCCTAGTATGAACCTATGAACCTATGAACCTGAGCATCTGTCTGGTGTTTTGTTCAGAACGTGCCTGCTCCTTCATGATGGACTGAAACGTGTCAAGTGACCCTTGATGTGACCCTTGTGACAGGTGGTGGATGGGCAGCAGTCCTCCTTCAAGCACCCCTGTCAATCTGCCTGTGTGGGACCTCGCCAGCTCTCTGGCTAGTGTCTACACTCACTAATAGCATTCCTGCCACACTCTCCTGTTCAATGCCACCACATTCTGTGGCCACATGGGACTGGGTATGTGTTGGCATACTGACTGTGAATGGGAACAATGGGGGAGGAAGTGGGATGTTAACCCATGGGGTAGATTCAGCCCTCAAAAATCCCACATGTGCCTCACTATGGCCACCATCATCATCAGAGTCTGATGAGACACTGACATCAGGTTGGGAGGGGGACAAACTCCAACCCCCATGGTCACCTATGAGGAGGAAGACAAAATAAGTACATTACTACCTGCACTATTATGTATGGTGATACACACACACACACACACACACACACACACACACACACACACACACACACACACACACACACACACACACACACACACACACACACACACACACACACACACACATACACTTGAGGAGCCACAACTGCATTACACATATCTCATCTTATTTCTGATTCCATGCACAACACACAGACTATAACATATACAGACAAGACAGGCCCTTTATAACATGCACTGCAGCTACATCCAGTTAATGCTGCCACTACTATACCCCTGTGAGATAAGCAATATGTCAGTGTACATGATAGACCTACACCTAAAACACAGTGCAGCTTTCAACATACTATTACCTCCTGTATAGCAGACTGCATAGACCTTCTCAAAAATATGTGCAAATGTGTTACTGCCCCTACAAATACACAGCTGTGATTACTGATTCAATGCACTTCAGTTAACCCCTCAGAAAGTGAACATACATTTACTGTAATCTGGCTAAGCATATCAGTTGTGTCTAGGGCAAAATAGCAGCCCTTAACATTCTTAGAGTATATATGATCCATAAAATAACAGTATCGCACTCACCAGGTACAGGACCTTGGACTCTGGCCACACCTGACTTACCTATGGAAATGTGAGCGAGAGGTATTGTCAGCAATACCAAATGGGGCATTGTTACAGGATAATATGTGTGTATATCAACATGTACAGTAGGTAATGTGACACTGCCTACATTGCTGACATTCGGCATATGTGTCCACAACTGTGCATCAAAACCAGCCCCCTCAATGCAAATAGACCTGACACCCATGTACTGGTATGCAGAGGCTACCACAATAACTTATACAGTATTACAGTGATGAACACAAGAGGCTTACCTGGATGCTCCTCTGCTATGGATGCTGTGGCACCCACCTCCATGATGTATGGGGTGATGAATGCTTGGAAGCTGGTGGTTGATCCCAGGTTCACCAGGAATTCGTCTGTGGCCAAGAGTGGTTGTTGAGCAGCAGGCCCTCCGCCAGTGCCAACATGGTCCCTTGCCACAGTGGCAGCCCTTTGCCATGTGGCATTGACCATATCTGTTGCCCAGTGTCAGACCTGCCCATATGTTCTGTCCTGTAGCCCTGCTTGGTTGACAGCTGTGATGAGGTCAGCCCACAGTGCTGCACATTGTTCATGATCCTGGTGACCCCTGGAGAGCAGAATGTTATGATGTAGTCTGAGGCCATCCAGGATAAAATTACTTTCAGTGTCTGAAAACGGCATGTGCCTTCATTGCTACATCCTTTCTGAAAAACAAGAAGAGAAGAACACATCACAGGACCAGATACATTGCTATCCTCTATGTACAGACCCTGCACATCCAAATTGACCTGCACTATCCACTGCTACCTCCCATGTCATACCCCACAGTCTATCAACACACTATGTATGTGGCTATCAGCAACATAGTAGCAATACCAGTTTTGTCCCTGTGTGCCATGACAGAGTGTGCTGTATGTCTCCACACCCATCAATGCCATCTTCTCGGGTTTGTCACCTAGGGGCAATGTCCCACTACTATGTTATACAGCCACTGCCAGAAACATTGGTGTATATTAGTACAAGTATATAGGGACAGTCCAGCAACATCATTCTGCCACAGTGGCAGATAGCAATGCATACCTGCTGTAGATTATCTTCCCTGTAGGCATCCCACTTCTCCAGCACACAGATGTTTGCAGAATGTGTATGTGTGCCTGATATATGTGGTCCTTTTGCCGCAAATGTGTAGATGTCTGGCAAGCAGTTAGACAATAATTGATGGTTGTTCTCAGAATGTAGAGAATTTGGCTATCACATGCCAGAACCCTCCAAAAGCAGTTATGCTACAGTAATATCTGCTACTGTATTCATACTCTTACTTTGTATGATCAATATGTACACTCTGTCACTGAGGTTAGACCTATGTCTCCCCACTAATAATGGCTGTGACCTGAATTCTTGCTGTGGGGGGTTGCCAGGTATGCTAGCCATAGCTCTCAAGTGATGAGATATGAATGTTGACAAAATAGTGACCTAGCCAGAGTAAATTAGGGACAGTCAGGGAGACCTTTACAATGAACTATACCTGTGTGATATTCACAGACTGAGAGGAGCTGAATGACAATACATCATGTCATATGACAGCTATGTCCACCCTTACGTACTGTCAATATGTCTAACACATAATCCAGTAGCATTTGTACAGGAGCCAACCATTGTAGTAGGGAGTGAGAGGGCCACAGCTGCGATTTAAGTCACATGTGATTTAAGGCATGCCTGTAGCTGTTGGACAGCAGAGTAAAACCAACATGTCATTCCCAGAAATGTACTACAGGCCTACTGTTGTAATCCCTATTCCCCATAACTCCATCCTCCCATCTGCTTCCCATTAGATGGGGATTTGTATTACAAACCTGGTAGAGTGACGTAATCTTTTTGTGAACAAATCCTCAAGAAAAATTACTAGATCGCAGTCTGTCTTGGTAAAGCAAGTTAAAAACCTGTTTTCCATAGCAGCTGCTTGCCTTTTGTAGATAATGCTCATTAACAGGTAGTCTGTGCAGCAATCCATGACTCAGACTTGCTAATTGCATCCAGAACAGCTGGGTTGCACTTTCATTAGTCAATGACATGGCACAGCAGTGCAATATTTAAGGCCTTCATGTAGGACTTGGCCACTTTCCTAGTCTTTGAGGTGGACATTACTGAGGTGTGGAGACTACAACACCACAGAGGATAGGTACAAATACTGTCCACTGTTGAGATTTAGGCGGCATGTCCACAGTTTTGCATGCTATGTTTGGTCATTGTCAAATGACATTCTGATTATCTGTCAGTTCAGTGTTAAACAATGTGGGTAGAGGTCAGTGAGGGGGTAGAGACATGTGAGTGTCAGATGTCATACCCATCAGAATATGCATGCTGCTGCAGTAGCTGCTGGTCTATCAGCTCTGTATGTTTGTAGAGGCAGACTGTGACACATGTCCCTGTCACTTGCCCTTTGCCCTCCACCCCTTATGTATTGGTGCTGTGTGGATCCCTTGTTCTCGGGGGTTGTAAGGTATGGTATGTCTGTAGCAGGTAGCTTAACATGCTGCTGCATATGTTGCAGGTTGCAGGTTGCAGCTGCTGATTTTTGCCTAGGGCTCATAGTGGGGAGTGTGAATACTTTGGATGACAGCAAGCTGTATCTGTCACTGAGGAAGCAGTGTCAGCTCTGTTGTTGCAACATAGCCAGGGTGAGGGTACCCATAACAGTCCAGTTGAGGCATGTGCTTAAGGTGCATATGTTATGTAACAGTGCCAATCGGAGAGTAGTAGGTGACATATAGGCAGGCTATATGAATATGTGCAGTGTGTCTCTACCTACAGGCCTTTGACATGCTAACATGAGTAACAGTTAATTCAGTAGCAGCAACCTGTTTTGGTTAAAATTGCATGACTCAGTCATTATTTGCTGTATTCACAAGAATGTAATTGAAGTGCAACATACTGGATTTGAACCCAGGACTGTAGGTGACAAAATGTACTGGATGCAAGGCATTTAACAGACTAAGCTACTGGGGCAGTACTGCAACAGGTGTATTTGTAAGATATATGTGCATGCATACAGTCTGTGACACAGTATTTGCATTAGCATGTGTTTTCTGATAGGTATGACGTGTGACACTCAAATGTCCGTCATGATTTTCTAACCTTAATCTGAAATGACTTGCCAGTACTTTAGCACACAGAAAAGGTTTTGTGAAAACCATGACAAAACTAGGGGGGACAACTGTGGACATTCTGCAACACTCTGTACAGTTGACAGCTATACTTGCTATCCCAGGCCTCACGTACATCCATCATTATTTATTTGGCTGTATATTGGTGTAGTGTATGCATCACAGTCCCAAGTATACTGCCAATTTTCCCATTATATGTACTTGCAGTGTTTCAGTGGCAATCCAAGAACTCCCCTCTTAACTGACCACCTTTTTCTCACTAACCACCTTTCTTCTCCTGGTAGTCACTCATGACATCAATCTAGGTATCATGCCATTCTATACACTCAAATGCTTTGCAATGATTGCTGTACATATCTCATACTATAAACCTACAATGATCTTAAACTTCAATGTAACCGTGTATATAAATAATCTCCTTTTGAAATTTAAAAATTTTACATTTTTTTTAGTGTAACCATGAATATTGATTGTCATCTTTTTGTACATGTGGAGCTTTACTCCCCTGGCCTCCACTGAAAATGGACATGTATACAGTAGGACTCTCCCGGTTAACAAATGTAAAATAAAAAAATAAAAAATAAATAAAAATCAGGATATATGGGTGGAAACACATGTTTTAATGCAGAGCTGAGTTGTCTAGTGGGCTAATGCACTGTGCTGTAGTTGACAGGGGCCAGGGTTGAAGATGTGGCAGGCCTGATTATTTTGCAGATGTGCCTAACACTGTCAGAAACACATAAGATGATTAAGGCACTTTTAAGCAGTTTTAAGTGGGTTTGCTCAGCACTGTGCCACTTAGCTCCATTTAACCCCATGCTAAATATAAAAAAAGAAAATAAAAAAGGGGTGATAGGAAAGTGGTGAAATGGGGCAAGCAGGGGAAAAACATACTGAAAGGCAGGTAGGGATGTGCAGGATGGGTGTAGGAAAGGACCATAGCTCTCCATTTCTTGTTCAGCAACAGTTGTGCAGGTTTTACAGAATTTGGAGCCTCACACCCCAGAGAGAGGGGTGAGAGTGACATAACTGTGTTTATTAATGTAATAATTACATGTGTCCAGTGGACATGGGTGCAAAATAGAGAGCTATGTATGGGGTGACATTGTTTTTGTAGGACAGAAGCCCCTTTATTTTTTTTAAGGAGAGAGTGGAATGTTGGGGAAGGGATATGGGTACATGTGGGGAGGTAGGTTGTGTAGGAGAGGTTGCATTTGCAGACAGACAAGACAGACAAGACAGTATACAGGAGTGGTGTGTGCACATGAAAGGGGTAAACACCTTGGACAGGGAGGGTGTTGTGGAATCAAAGAGCCATGTGCCTCCAGACGGCAGCAGTGTGACTGAGCTCCCTACCCATGGGCGGTCAACACTGCTCCTTCAATGCCCTGAAGGTGGCTGTGCTGGAGGCTGAGTGAGAGGGCCACCAAGCCCCTCCAGGTTGGTGAGTCCGCACTAAATCCGGTGCAGGCAATTCTCATACCCACAGTGAACTATCCTGTGCACCACCACTGGTAGCTGATCATGGGTGACAACCCTCCCTCCTCCCCCGCTCCCAGGGAGGGAACAGGCCCCGTCCCCTGAGGTGGTTCCACCCATAGGTGGTGCAGGGCCAGCAGAGGGGTCATCACCGGCTGGGGTCCCAGACGTGCTGGGACCTGGTGCCATGGCCAGCTGACGTAGAGTAGGTGGATCGCTAGGAACTAGCCTACCCAGTCGAGCTGTGGTGTTGAGGTACTTCAATGTGTATAGGTTAGTAATGAACATAACATTTAGTTAGTTATTACAGAATGCCAGAACATTGCAAATAACCCAGTAACATAACATTGCATAGTATATGAAACACAACAATAAGTGAAATAACAGTCTGTATAGTAACAGCATGCCAGTAGCAGTTACAGCATAAGGCCAACAACATTGGTAATTCAACAAGATATGTTAATATGCAACCATTGTAATACATAATAATAAAACACAAGGCCCAACATAACGGTTAGAGAACAACATATGTTAATAGTAAACATTAACCAATGTATAGCAGTAATAAATAATGATTTAGATAAGGGGTGGGAGAGAGAAATACAGCCTTTATGTATAACAGTGCCCTATAGCTGCTGTAGCACATACATACCTCTCAAACTATCAGCATGGGGCAGTATGGGCCAAGCTGTAATATCAAAGCACAGTCTCTGCACGTAAGGCAACTGCCAGGTCTCAAAAAGCATTTCAAAAAAACAACATAGACCAGCAGACAATGGTGCCCTTTTAAAAAAGATGTACTTTTATTCTAAATAATGCCATAAGGCACATAAAAAAGGCAAAAAGCCTACAATACAAAATCCAAACCGGTTTTGGCTTATGAATTAAGCCTTCATCAGTGAAAAAACAAAAAAAGAACCAAGAAGGCTGCTTGCCTTATATAGAGAACACCTGTCAATCATCATAACAAACAATTGGTAAACTACAAATGTTCATTTAAACCAGAGGGAAAAAGACCACCCAAGCTGTAATATCTACAGGTACTCAACTACAGGGGACTATTACATGTCAGATGGACCTATATGATTACCAAGGTGTACTGTGGGCTGATGTAGTGTGACTCTGCTATTGACATAATCATGTTGATGATAGACCTGTGACAGAGGGATTAGGCAACAGTGATCACAGTCCATGACAGCATGACATTTGAGAAACATGTATTGTGCACAGTACAGAGAATATATGACTATCATGCCATCCTTGGCAGGCATGGGGTTAGACTGTCAGCAAACATTCACAGACACAGCAGGCATACAGCCATAACAAGATTACACATTTTATTTATTGTATTATCATGCATTACCATTGTACTTTTTGCCTTTATTTTATGATGTCTTCTCACATTCCTGAGCAATGCTGTTAACACTCTGTTACATCTGAGCACACAAATTATTAGCCCATAATAAGGGCTACTGAACCCATTTACCTGTAATTCCTGTGGGAAGAACATCTGTTAACAATACATAACTGATTCAATAATATTTACTAGTACTTGTCACTGGATTCAAACCCTGGGCTGTGTGTGACAAAATGTACATCAGACATAGCATTTAACAAACTAAGCTACTGAGCCACTGCTGCATATTGACTGATATTTGTCTAGAGCTCACCTGGAAACAAAATATGACCTGGTAATAGAAGTAGAGTGTTATATAAGACTGCAGTGACACTTGAACACACATGCATGAGATTCATGCATGACAGAGATACTAGGTATATTGTATATTAATACATAGACTGCAAGTGTACACAATTAACCCTAGTGGATGGAAATATCTGTGATGTGTACAAACTATATCGGAGTGCTGGGTTGGCTACCTGACCCATATACAGTTTCAGATAGTATATTTGCAGTCTACAGCTATTACAGTTTTATACTTGCCTGCAGCACCATACCTCAGAGCAGGAATGCATATAGCTGAAATGCAATGGTTAACACAAGACAGCCCTGATATACACGATATACCTTGGGTGTTCCTGGTATTGCTTCAGATCTTAGTGCAGAACAAATATAATGCATATATATTGTAGTACAGCTCTAAATCTATTAGCATAACACTCTTTCTTAGCTAACCTTGAGTCACTTAGTAGTATTCTTTGTGTTTTTAGTTCAGAGTAGATGTCATACTGGATTTCATGAACAACAGCTCTACTTACATATTGCACAACACAACTTTATTAGTGGTACCTTCATGCAGTTATTGGTATATTTTCAAGTCTTTATTGCACAACAGTTGATATAATGCAGGTGTTGCAATGCAGCTGTCATTCCACAATTATTGCAGTAGAAACTTTATTTTATTAACATTATCAGGTTTCATGCTTTCATCTTTATTGCACTATACTTGGCAGTACTCACTTATTGCAGTCCAGGTCTATGACAACATTCATTGTAATATAATCAAAACTGTATATACCTAATGGTAGTTAATAATTTACTCTGCATGTCCTCCCCACGGTCAAGTGATGTTTAAAGACATGCAGGTATGTGCCTGCTTGAATGGGTGTGCCTTCTTTGAAGGTTAGGCATTGGGCTGACACCTCGGCACCATAAAAATCAACTGCCAATAATTAGTGGACCGGAGTTCTGCTGTGGTGACCCCCTAACTGGGAAAAGCTGAAAGACATTAGTTTTTTTAGTTAATAATTTACTCTTTCTTATTTATATGACTATAGATTGCAAGATACATCTGTACTCACCACACTCATGGTGCATCCTGGCCTGGCATCCTGCATGGGATTCTAGGTTGTGAGCACTCTCATCTGCAGTTGTAGGGAGAGAAGCACACCATTATGTGTACCTGTCTATCACACATTCAGATTAGGTATTGGTAAAACAATGCTAACAGTACATACAAACTTGTGAGGCATTTCTGTCCCGAGCATCCTGGACCCAGGTGTCCAGAAGTCCCCTCTTCCAACATTTCAGATTGTCATAATGGGGATGGACCTGCTCACCTGTGAGGGCGATACCTGTAGCACTGGTGAGATAGCATGCCATCCAGTCCCAGGCCTATGCCTTGTACTCTGATCCCTGGAACTGGCCCTGCAGCAGCCGGACATCATGGTATTTCACAAGGAGTCCAGCCATGATCCTGGACTTTAGAATGCCCCATTGTTGCACCCAGAAGCACGCCCTCTCCAAAACTTGCCATAGTTCATGCACAGTTCAAACTCCAGCAGGTTATGCTGTATTCCCACCTGTTGCAATTAAATAAGCCTGTTTTCCCATCCTTAAACACCACTTGGCCATTATTAAATCTGCGGCACATTGCTTGGCACTGCGCAAACCAGCTTAGCTGAGCTGAGCAGTGCTTAAACTGCTACTCCTTAGCAATGCTTAGTAGTGCACAAATCAGCTAAGCACAGCCAAGTTGTCATTAAACGGAGATTGTTTTAACACTACTTATCTTGGCTTAGCATGGCTTAGCAAAGCTTACCTGAGCACAGCACATCATGATTTCAAAATAATTGGCATAATTTATATTTAGAAAATGATTGCTTAATTTCCTTTCCCTGTATTTAAACCCTGTACCTACTGCACATATGGCTGTGATTCTAACCACTTGGTTACATGGATATGGGGAACGCTGCTATACTTTTACATATACCTCTGAGCCAAGTTTAAGCACCACTAAGCACTGCACCATGCAAACCCACTAATCTATGCTTAAAGTTGACCTTTGAATCATGAATTAAATGCATCTAGTTTCTATTTTTAGATGTCTGGCACATGTCAGGGGCTGTGTGCAGTGCTGCGCAAACTTTAAAAAAAATGGTACTTAAAAGAAAGACAATACTGTGTTTGATCTGAAACACAGCCAGGACAAAAATCTGTTTGAATATTTTATTTTAAAAGACTGGTAAGCGCTTTTGTGAGAGTCACTCTCGCTTCTTCAGACCAAATGCTCCATATTAACTACACAAAACCTATTTAAAAACATTTCAAAATTGATTCACCAATCAAAAACTAACTCAGTTTCAGCTTCACATTCTTAAAGATAAACTTCCCTTTAAGCACATATATCATACATCAAATGTCCTGCTGATACTGGATACAACTGAAGAAAACAACACACACATATATATATATATATATATATATATATATATATATATATATATATATATATATATATATGTAATGTTAAACCTTGTCATTCAACATCAGAATAATAAAAATGAAGTGCAGTAACCTATAAAAATGCAATGATGTCAATACATGCAATATCATTACATCCCATGCTATGCTTTCAGAAAAAAAATTAGATATAAAAGTATATGATACATCATACTGCAACTTGCAGGAAAGTATATAAAAACAAAACTGCCAGTTGAATATATACTATAACATTAGTCAGCTCGTACAGCAATCTACAAAAATGCACCTTAATATAAATTCATGTACAGCACATAAATAAATTCTACAACTGCTTAAACTAAACTCTGTTTATATTAACATGATGACATTTCTTAATGCTGTCTACCTATTTGACCATAAACACTAGATAATATTGTAGAACCCAACCACCTGCACTATCAGAAACCTGGGTGTTGCAAAAAAATGTTCTCTCAAAAAATGTTACTGTCATATTCAATATGGATACTATGTATCTATTGCAAAGTAGTGTTAGTACACATAGTGCATCTCACCAAAGTTCTAAAAGGCAGAATAACATTGCACCCTATAAATTAAACTAAAGTGTGTGCACTACGAAAATATGAAGAACTAAGCAAAAAAAGTTGAGTACTGTACCAAAGTCCAGCCTACGATTCCAAAATCAAATATGCACCAAAAAACGCGGCAAGGACACTGCTATTCCTTAAAATCTTTATTGCACATAAACACAAGATGAGCGCTTTCGGGACTTCTCCCTTCATCAGATAAAATTACAATAAAACAACCCCTTCTTTTAAACTAGTGCATATCCAATAGGATTCAATAAAGTCTACTGTTTAAACCCACACTAACACTGCCTATTAAACATATAGCAAGTATGCATAAATATATTTCATATTCCCATTAAAATTTGTAAAAAAATGTATAAAATATATATGTATTTTAGGGTTTACTATCAAAAGATTGAAATTCATTTGGTCTAACGTTTTTTGGTCGACACATTTGGTTGACTAATTAATATTAAGTAGTTCATTTGGTCGACAGACAGTGCTGTTGACCTTCTGCAGACCTTATGTTGACAACAGGCAAGGAATTATCCTTGTCAGCACTGTTGACCGATCCTGGAGTTGTAATATATAAGTAGCAGGGGGTGTGGTGGGTACAGTGGGGCACAGCCCCTTGCAAAAACAATAGTGTTAGTTTGAGGTGTGTGTTGACCATTTAAATGTAGACATTTTGGCGTCGATATTATGACCTGTCGATGTAATGATTTCAGCCAAATGAACGTCGACCAAATGAATTGAAATCATTTGATAGTAAACCGTATTTTAGAGATCAAAAGAATATATTCATTTTTAACAACTTCAGGATATATATTTTTCAAGAGCAATGATATCTATTAATATTAATAATAATAAATACAAATCTATACTTTCAATTTAAAAAGACTTATGGCCTTTAATACAGGTTTTAATGGTACTTGTCCATTCAAACGTCTTTCCCCATCACTCTTAGCCTTATAATCCACATTACCTCATCTAACTCAGTCTGATTGGATATATATCACCTTTCCTTTCATCATCTTTAAATTGTTCTATAACCATAAAGGTAAAATAATGCTCACTACCTGTCTTCAGTGCTATGATTTTGCCTGGGTTTGGGGATATGTGATGGTATTTAAACTGTTCTATTAATTTGTTTTTTATTCTGATGAAGTCCTGGGAGCTACAGGATGAAAGCACTTAATCAATTATTAAAACTATTTGGATTTTTGTACTTAAGTATTGAAATCTTCACAGACAACCATTTTGTTCTTAAAGTAATAGCACATATTAAACTCTGGAATTTATCAGTAATACCACCCACAGATGCCAGATTAATACATATCACAAGCTACAGAGAAAATAATTCACAGTCACAGCTGGCTTGCTTATGCCAGTTGCCATGCAATGGATTATTTTGCCAGCCTTTAGCAGAAAAACCCAATATAAGTAATGCATGTCAATGTGTGAACATTGCAGTTTGAGGTGTGAAACATGGTAGCTCAGCTTCTTGATATATGCTGGTAGTGAAGAATGTATTACAACGATTCTATTATTAGTTAAGTCACCATTTATTTGTTGATTTTGGTCTTTTCTTTGGTGGTTTTTGCCTGATTTAGTGTGTTTAGTTTTATCTTTTGCATCTGGTTTATATGCACTTCATGGAGATGAGACAGTTTTTGGAGAGTGCTGTAGGAGTCAACAACAGTCAGGAGGATTGTTACTTTAAGGAAACAAATGATCTATCTACCAGTTTCCTTAATTTGACTACTGAGGTTCAACAACTTAAAGGAGAACTTACCAGACTGGTTGAGCTTCTCTGTCTCATTCTGGGGGCTCATTACCTTGTGGCCAACCAGTGAGGAGCTCATCACAGAAAGTAGTTGAATGATTCAAAAGCATAGTTACAATGGCCGGTGCATTACTGGAATTTCCATCCAGTGGCTCAAGAGAAGTCTGAGATGACCCATCAGCTAGTTTCCAGTATCGAGAAGCACAGGATAATTACTAATCTTCAGACACTGGCACAGGAAGTGTCTTTTGCTCCAACGGCTCTGAGTGAGTGTTTACAAATCAAGGTACTGTCACTAACCTAAGGGACCAAGCTGTTCCCACAGTTGGGGTGCTTGTTAAAGGGTTTTCCTATAATTTTAACAATACAGAGCAATTTAAATGTCAGACTAATTAATTTGAATGCAGGCATCTTTTTGATAGTAATACTGACTTTAATAAAAGGTCCAACAATATGGTTGTTAACTTTAACATGGATTCCTTAAAGGACAGCATTCATGCTTTTGAAGCAAAACTTTTCAAAGTCAAAAGTTTAAAGTTGGACAATATGTACCTTGAATAATGTATTAAGAGACAGGTTGTGCCTCAAGTTTTATGTTTATCCAAGTTTCCTAACAGGTTAGATTACAATTTTAATATGGTAAAATATTTCATTGATTTGTTTGATATGCTTGGTTTTGACCTAATTAAACTTATTATTAAATCCAATAAATGTAAAATTGATAAACTATTGCATGAAGCAGAGGAACTTAATAACACTATTAGAAGTGATTAGCTTTTTGATTATTGTAGGGACACCTATGAAAATGCATTCAATAGAATTGATAAATGTGACAAGATTGTTAAACATACATAAAAAGTTATCTAGGCATTTAAAGCAATATGCCAAGTCAGCTTATCCAATTAAGTTTTACAACAGTAAAGGGAGAAATACTTTTTATGATATTAGAGGTGTTGTTAACCAATCAAACGAGAAAAGGCAATGTTAAGAGTCACACCATAGAAGAACCACATTTTGATTCAGTAGACTCTCCCCCTCTTAGTAGCCCTATACACACTGAGCAGAGTGGCTGAGAGTTGTTGACCACAACTGTTAGCTGAGATATATAAGTATCCTGTTTTTTTTTTTATTATTTATACAGATTATTGTTTCTAACAATTAATATATAGCACTTGTATTGCCTGCTTTTAAATCTTCGTGTGTATTTTATTGCAATTAACTAATCTGCACAAGTAACTGATATTTTTGCAGTTAAAAGCATTCTGTATCTTTACAAATCTTTATCTGTTTAAAAACTTTCATTTGTGGCTTTCTCTAGTGCTTACTGTCTGTAGGCTATTGTTTTTAGCTGAAGCATTTCTTTAACTTGGCTAGATTGTGTTAATTGTCTGCTGGCTAGTGGGGGCTGGTTCTTTTGTGATTTTGTAAAAAAAAAAAAAAAGTTATTCTTCTGGTATTTAAGCCCTAACTTTGATAGGGTTTCTGTCTATACACACTGAGCAGAGTGGATGAGAGTTGTTGACCACAACTGTTAGCTGAGATATATAAGTATCCTGTTTTTTTTTTATTATTTATACAGATTATTGTTTCTAACAATTAATATATAGCACTTTTATTGCCTGCTTTTTAGTCTTTGAGTGTATTTTATTGCTATTAACTAATCTGCACAAGTAACTGATTTGTTTGCAGTTAAAAGCATTCTGTATCTTTACAAATCTTTATCTATTTAAAAACTTTCATTTGTGGATTTCTCTAGTGCTTACTGTCTGTAGGCTATTGTTTTTGTCCCCAGTTGGTGTTTTGCTGTTATACTTGGTGGCTTTGCAGTTGCCCGCCCCTACTGTAAATCTGATCTGTGACACCCCTCCCAGTCTAGTGTCATTAGCTCATTCTACCTAATACAGAGAGAACATTGGATAAGGCATTCTGTTTCTCCTTTTTCCCTTTCAAAAACAAAACAAAACAAAAAAACATTTTTTTGCCTGAATCTCCTTGTGTTCTGACTGTGCTTCTCAAACATTTTGGAAATATAGAGTATTTTTCAGAGCATTTATTATAACTGTAATTGCCTTAATATTGCTACAACTCAAGTGCTCTAGGTTGCACTGCATCTGAAGTGTTTGTGTGTTTTAGCTGATTTTCTGTATATATAGACTTCTCTGTTTCTTTAACTAAAGCTCTGCAAAGTTGTTTTATTGCATTCCTGTCTGTATTTCTTAGTTTTTTTGCACTTTTAAAGTTTGTTTTTGCTTAGTTTAACTGGTAGGCTACACACTCAAGTGCACTAGCCGAATTAAAGCATTTACTGTGTTTCTGTACCTAATTTCTGCTACTTTGTAAAAAAAAAAAAAAAAAAAAAAAAAAAAAATATCCTTGTTTCCCACCTTTACAGAGCTAGAATAGTCCAGTCTTCAGGTATTGCTGTGGGCTGTGTCATAGTTCTTGTGTTGCCCATATCCTTATTAGGATAGGAGGAAGCTTCTTTGTTCACCAGTTAGAGTGGGGAGCTCTGAGCAACCTATCTGTCCCTTGAGGAGTGGTTCCAGCCCAGTGACTTGTAGCTTATTGGCCATTTTGGGCCATTTCCTATCTCTTTCTAACCCACTGCTTTAAAGCCAGCTTTAGCATGCTTTTGCACTTGTAATTTAAAGTTTGTCCTGTTTGTTGCATTTACCTGTTGAGGCTACACACTCAAGTGCGCTAGCCTGTGTTACATATTTGTTGCATTTTCCTGCTGTTTGTTGCAAAAAAGAAAAAAAAAACAAATAAATTATCCTTGTTTCCTGTCTTTCCTGACCTAGAGTAGTCCAAATACAGGCTTTGCTGTATTCTGGACTTTTGGAAATTTCCTGTGTTGCCCATTTCCTTTCTTGGATAAAGGGAGGCTTCTTTGTTCACCAGTGGCAGTGGGGAGCTTAGAGCAGCCTATCTATCCCTGGAGGAGTGTTCCCAGCACAAGAATCTGGTAGTCTATTGGCTGTTTTGGGCCAATTTATAGCTCTTTCAAGTCCCCCTGTATAAAACCCGCTTTGGCACAGTTTTGCACTTGTTACTACTCAGCCAAGCTCCTCGTGGTCCTGCAGAGTGGTGCTAGCAGCAGAGAGGCTAAAAGAGCGACTGCTAACCTGATAAAAGTGTTTTTTTTTCCAGCTACTACCTGGGTGACTGTCCGATCTAGCTAAACTGCAAGTATTTCTGCTTCTTGAACTGTTTTAAACTGTTTAAAGTTGTTTTTGCACCTGCACTTTTAAAGTTTGTACTGTTTGTTGCATTTACCTGTTGAGGCTTCACAGTCAAGTGCGCTAGCCTGTGTTACATATTTGTTGCATTTTCCTGCTGTTTGTTGCAAAAAAGAAAAAAAAAAAAATTATCCTTGTTTCCCATCTTTCCTGACCTAGAGTAGTCCAAATACAGGCTTTGCTGTATTCTGGACTTTTGGAAAGTTCCTGTGTTGCCCATTTCCTTTCTTGGATAAAGGGAGGCTTCTTTGCTCACCAGTGGCAGTGGGGAGCTTAGAGCAGCCTATCTATCCCTGGAGGAGTGTTCCCAGCACAAGAATCTGGTAGTCTATTGGCTGTTTTGGGCCAATTTATAGCTCTTTCAAGTCCCCCTGTATAAAACCCGCTTTGGCGCGGTTTTTGCGCTTGTTACTACTCAGCCAAGCTCCTCGTGGTCCTGCAGAGTGGTGCTAGCAGCAGAGAGGCTAAAAGAGCGACTGCTAACCTGATAAAAGTGTTTTTTTTCTGGCTACTACCTGGGCGACTGTCCGATCTAGCTAAACTGCAAGTATTTCTGCTTTTTGAACTGTTTTAAACTGTTTAAAGTTGTTTTTGCACCTGCACTTTTAAAGTTTGTCCTGTTTGTTGCATTTACCTGTTGAGGCTTCACACTCAAGTGTGCTAGCCTGTGTTACATATTTATTGCATTTTCCGGCTGTTTGTTGCAAAAAAAAAAAATTATCCTTGTTTCCCATCTTTCCTGACCTAGAGTAGTCCAAATACAGGCTTTGCTGTATTCTGGACTTTTGGAAAGTTCCTGTGTTGCCCATTTCCTTTCTTGGATAAAGGGAGGCTTCTTTGTTCACCAGTGGCAGTGGGGAGCTTAGAGCAGCCTATCTATCCCTGGAGGAGTGTTCCCAGCACAAGAATCTGGTAGTCTATTGGCCGTTTTGGGCCAATTTCTAGCTCTTTCAATTCCCCTGTATAAAACCCACTTTGGCGCGGTCAAGCTCCTCGTGGTCCTGCAGAGTGGTGCTAGCAGCAGAGAGGCTAAAAGAGTGACTGCTAACCTGATAAAAGTGTTTTTTTCTGCTACTACCTGGGTGACTGTCCGATCTAGCTAAATTGCAAGTATTTCTGCTTCTTGAACTGTTTTAAACTGTTTAAAGTTGTTTTTGCACCTGCACTTTTAAAGTTTGTCCTGTTTGTTGCATTTACCTGTTGAGGCTTCACACTCAAGTGTGCTAGCCTGTGCTACATATTTATTGCATTTTCCTGCTGTTTGTTGCAAAAAAGAAAAAAAAAATATCCTTGTTTCCCATCTTTCCTGACCTAGAGTAGTCCAAATACAGGCTTTGCTGTATTCTGGACTTTTGGAAAGTTCCTGTGTTGCCCATTTCCTTTCTTGGATAAAGGGAGGATTCTTTGTGCACCAGTCTATTGGGGAGCTTAGAGCAACCTTTCTATCCCTGTAGGTGTAAAACCCACTTTGGCGTGGCTTTGTACGATTTTGCGCATAGCGTAGCATCGGGCAGCTCCGCTTAATTGGGTTTAAACCATTCTCAGCTCCACAAAGTCTGCTCTTCACTTTTTCCCTTAGAACTGATTTAGTTCTCATAATAAACACCCTATTCTGACTCTAAAGCCTGGCACTTGCTCACTAAAGCAATTATATAAGTCAGCATTAAAAAATTAAAAGCACTACACCTTCACAAACTCCCCTTGAGTACCTTGTTTCCCATTGGCCCTTTTTTTCAATTATAAAGGAATTCCAAATACTATTCTAGCATGTCCAAAGGTCAGTTGTCAATCTCCTCTCCGGTCCAGCTGGTGAATCTGGGAATCTTGAGGCAATGTTACAACTGCCTCATGTACACAGACAACCCTCTCCTCCTCCACCCAACAAATTCCAACACATGTGAGAGATGCAACTATATAGCCAAACTGGAGGCTAAGCTCTCTCAACTCAGTACTGGCCTAACCAGTCAGGAGGAGAAGGAAACCACACTCACTACAATTCCACTTTCACATAAACCTACCACGACAGCAAACCAAACACATAAACACACAAAAACATACTCGGAGGCTCTAAATAAAAATCTGTCTAAGCAGCAGAGACCTCCAAAGCAGACACCTAAGCAACTGCTACCCCAGAACAAAACATGTGCAACACATAGCTCACAAAGCCAGTGTGCCGAACAGTCACAACCCTTAAGGCTAAACAACACACCTGATACACTTGTAATAGGTGACTCTATCATCAGACACACTGACGTCCCGCTCACCATGCTGAACAAGGAGAAGGTCACGGTGAGCTGCCTGTCGGGCGCTAGGATCCGCCACATAACACAAGCACTCAGGTCACTCCAAGGCAAGTACAAATATGACTCAGTCCTTGTCCATGCTGGTGTGAATGACCTGAGACGTACCTCCCTGGACTACATGAAAAGAGACATAGAGGAGCTCTCTGAGCATGTAGCCCAGGCCGGTATGACCCTGACCGTGAGTAGCATTTTACCCTCACCAAGAATGATGCCACAATATAAAGACAAGATGATCAGTTTCAACAATTGGCCTAAGTATTGGTGTCATTCAAAGGGGATCCAATGCCTGTCAGCCTGGGATGACATGCTCGACAAGCCATGATCCTTCGCTAGGGACGGCTTGCACCTGTCACCTCTGGGCTTTCGGATGTTGGCAAAGGCTCTTGCCACCCCCATAGTGCCTTTTTTAGGCAAGGCTCAAAAGACAAACCCACCTCCATAGGTATCACAAGGGATAAGAAACTAAGAGTAATGCTACTCAATGCCAGAAGTCTAAACCTCAAGATACATGCACTCAAAACTCTCCTTAGCATGGAGAACATTGATATCTGTGCAGTAACAGAAACCTGGTTCAAGGCTCCTGAGAGCACCCCAGCACTACCAGGTTATACCTCATACCATGCTTTTCAGCCCCAAAACTTGGACCGAACCACAAAAGGAGGGGGAAGTATCAATATTCGTCAAAGATACCCACACCTCCAGGTTGGTGGCACAGCACGAAGCATCAGAGACTGACCATGTGCAACTAACAGTGGGTAAAACTGCCTTCTAGTTTATAGCCTGCTACAGACCACCCTCCCAAACCCAGGAACCCCACTCGGCCTTCCTGAGAACACTGGAAAATATGAAGGTCTCTCCAAACACCATTATATTTGGCGACTTCAACTACCCAAACATAGACTGGGAGCATTACTCTAGCTCCAACACCCTAGCCCAAAGGTTCCTAGAATTTATAAACTCAAATGCTATGGAACAACTTGTTACCACTGCCACAAGAGGGGAAAACATACTGGACCTGATCATCACCAACATGGGCGCTCTATGCTCCAGACCAGAAGTGTATCCCTCACTGGTAAGATCAGACCATAAACTAATCTCACTGGATATTCATATCCCGTCCCCACCTCCTGCCCAGAAAACCACAATGAAAAACTTCTCTAAAGCAAATTTCACACTCCTCAAAACTGAGGTGGAATCCTTCAAAGCCCCCGGGCCTGTGGAAAATACGGCCCAGACCGTAGAATCCTTTATAAATGCATTCTATGAACACCTTCAGGAATGCATGGATCATGCAATCCCAAATAAAACCAAGACTCAATCCTCCAAAGGCAGGCATCCTGCCTGATGGACCCCAGCCATAAACAAAGTATACAATAAAAGGAGGAAGCTACTACATGACAGAGCAAAATCCCAAAAAGGGAAGGCATCTCTGATCAGTATTAGCAAAACACTATGAGCACTCATAAAATCGTCTAAGGCCAGCTTTGAGAGAAAAATTGCACAGGACACTAAGGATAATCACAAGGCTTTCTTTAGTTATGTTAGGAACCTGGTCGGGAATTCCCAGATATGCTCAGAATTAGTCCAAAATGACAAAAAAATACACCAAACCTACAGACATTGCCGACATCCTAGTTGACAGGTTCAGCGCAAACCCCCCCCCCACCAAAAGGGCAAATATCTAACCCAGCAAAGTGCTGCCCCCTGACATCTCAGATGCTCAGGTAAGAGCCGCCCTCTCCAAAGCAAAAAACACAGCATCAATGGGACCAGACGGTGTCCCGGGCTGCGTCCTACATGAACTCCAAGAAGAGCTAAACCCAAACATAAAACTACTGTTCAATCTCAGCCTTACTATAGGATATGTACCCAAAGAGTGGCATACAGCAACAGTGGTCCCTCTCCACAAAGGTGGTGCCTCAACGGATCCTGGAAACTATCGCCCCATAAGCCTGACTAGCTTGGTCTGCAAAGCTATGGAAAGGATCATCATGGACCTCATAAATAAAGATATTGGGGACCTACAGACACTGGATCCTACCCAGTTCAGCTTTGTTAAGGGCAGATCCTGCCTCTTAAACCTGGTCAATTTCTTTGAAACAGTCACCAAGGCCATTGGCTGGGAAGGTGGTCCACACAGCCTACCTGGACCTCGCAAAAGCCTTCGATACAATACCCCACTCAGGCATTATAGATAAGCTCACCAGCTTAAATATAAACCCTATGTCACTAGATGGGTTGCAAACTGGCTCAAGGACAGAACCCACATGGTTAGAATTGCTGGAGCCATGTCAGACTCCAAATCAGTTACAAGTGGCATCCCACAAGGCTCAGTCCTGGGACCTCTCTTGTTCGGTATATATTTCTCGGAGGTACATGCCAACATGGAAGGACTGTGGCTGACCAAGTTTGCAGATGACTGCAAACTAGGCGCCATAATCGACTCTCCAGCTGATACAAGCATCCTACAAAAGGGCCTCATAGAAACAGACAACTGGTGCCAGAGCCATGGCCTCAAGCTAAATGCCAAAAAGTGTATAGTCATCCCCTTTGGCAAAATCTAAGTGCCCACAAATTACCACATAGGTGGTAATCCATTAAGTACGGAAGAAGTAATTAGGGACCTGGGGACCCAAGTTGATAGCAATCTCTCATTTGAAAACCAGTGGCCAAAGTGGTTAGAAAATCATTTTATATAGCCCACCTAATCATGAAGGGATTCACATCTAGATCAGGGGAGGTCATCGTGCCTCTTCACTCATCCCTCATCAGGCCCATAATTGAGTACAATGCCCCTTTTGGGATGTACCTTACCAGACACGTGCAGCAACTGGAAAGACCCCAAAAGTACCTCAGCAAGAGGATCAAAGGGCTCAAACAGATGCCATATGCTGCCCGGTTAAAGAAACTCCAGCTCTACTCAGTGGCATACTGCCTGCTCAGAGGCGATCTGTGCCTGACGTATAAAGCCATGTCCAACCCGGAATTAATGGACATGCTGCACCTCAGAAAATCCAAATCCCATCGAGCTACGCGCTCAAGAGACTTCAACCTCAGCACTGAAATAAATAGGACATGTTGGAGGGACAGATTCATAACCCAGAGGCTCCCTTCACTCTGGAATAAAATCCCAGTCCAGGTTAGGCAGAGTCCCTCATTGACTCTCTTCAAGAGGAATCTTGATGAGTGGATGGGAGATCGTAGGTTTACCCCAGGTATCACTTCTGTGTCACTGTTAGACAGAGGCACAGTATACTAACCTCGAAAAAGGGCATAGCAAAATTAATTTAAAATGGGTGGCGAAAGCCAAACACACTCTGGCTAGGCTTATAAATGCCCTAGGGCAGATAGCCTAGTATGAACCTATGAACCTATGAACCTATAATAGGCAGAAAGTAGGTACAGCCAATGGTGAGGATTTTACCATAGTAAAATAAAAGTTGAAACCACCACAGAAAGCGAGGAGAAAAAACAAGAACTAGGTATAGTGCAGCATGAAGATGGAGTAACACACACACGTTTAAAGGATACTGCATTTATAATTATAGTACCATGAAAATCACCCCAGAGCATTTTTCAGTTTTTGAAAAAGGACTTAAATTTGTTCCAACTGGAAAATGTAATATTTGTGATACACTTATCAAACTCAAATTATTTATTAAAAGTTAAATTTAGCCCTTGTCTTTGATAGTAGGGAAGGAAAAAGCTATCAGGAAAGAGGTACCCTGTATAGAAAAAGTCCTATTAACCTCCCCATTACACCCCACTCTGCAGGTTTTTGAATCAGAGTGCATAGAAAGCCTATATAAACTGCCTACAAACAAGAACTTACATAGGCCATGTAACTTGACACTTAAAGAAAAAGAGACCTTGGAAGAGTTGACCTGTAACCCTAATTTTAGTATGGTTCTGTATGATTCAGTAGATTATTCTACTACTATGTTACCCATTCTACACAATACCTCCACTTATTCCGTGGTTTCTCAAAATGAAATCAATACACCACAGAATAGATTTATTTTTGGAGGATTTATTAATTGAAAAAAATAGTACATGCCAAAACGTATGACTTCTTTAAGGTGGACAAACCAAGAGTCCCTTCCATCTTTGGGATCCCCAAGATCCACAAGAGCATTATTAATCCACCGTTCAGACCAGTAGTGGCTGCCGCGGGATCAAATCCACACCCGATAGCACTCCTTATTGATAAATCTCTGAAATTTGTCACACAATGAAAATGCATTTAGTAAAATACTCTTGGGATTTTTTTAGGGAGGCTTATCCCCACAGATGAAGGTTTAAATTTATTTGATAGTTTATCCAGATTTGAGCAATTGAAGGTTTGCATTATCAACTAGCTAGTTGCTAGTAGAGTGGTACTTTGAGGGGAAAACCTTTAAACAGACCAAGAGTATTGCAATGGGTGCAGCCTGTGCCCTAGTATATGCAAACTTGGTTCTATTAGAATGGGAGAAAGAGCATATTTTTAACTCTGATTTTTGGTCATCATCAAGTTATATCTGAAATTTTTGCATGGCATATTTATTCTCTGGGATGGGCCAGAGGAGAGGGTCAGTGAACATATCACCTTTTTGAATAACACCTCTACCTTCTTGAAATTCACACACACTTACCATAAAAGTGCAATAAACTATTTGGACACAAATACTGGAAATTAGGGATGGCAAATTTTGATCAAAGGTTTACAGGAAACCTACTTTTAGTAATTCTTTTTTGCCCTTCACCAGTTCCCACACTATTAGTCAGAAAAGAAGTTTGGTGAAAGGGTAAGTTATACATGCAGCCAGGATGACTTCTAATATAGAAGATCTGATTAATGAAATTGCATTCATTTCAGACTTATTTATGGATAGAGGTTACTCACGGGATCTTGTGACCAGTATCACACATGAAGTTAAAGTAGGATAGGGAAACAAGTATAAGCTCATTTTGGGCACCGAATACGTTGCTGCAAAGGTTGTTACTAATGCTGTAGATGAAAACTACAATAGGGCTATGATAGTTGAGTTCAATTACGTTGCACCAAAATTCAAAGAGATTATTTCTTGTAACTAGAACATGCTCAGGTTCAATCCTGATTTGGTGGTGTCTTAGGTACTGACCCTTAGTTTGTATTTAAAACAGGATGAAAGTTGAAGTGCTGATATGAAATGAATACCCACCATAAAAAGAAAAAAAGGAATAGCAGTTACTAGTAAATGTGGGAACTGTGGACAATGCCACTACATCATGGAAAGTGAGGGCATTACTTCAGACAACACAGCAAAAAGTAGTGTAGTTTTCATGAAGGGAACTTGTAACAGTAAGGGATTAGTTTATTTGTCAATTTGTAGCAAATGTCCTTGTTTTTACATTGGAATGACAGAAAGAAATTTAAATAAAAGAATATACAAGCACACATATAGTATTAAAACTAAAATCCCCAACAATGCTCTATTCAAACATTCTCTCTCAAAAATTTCTCATGATGAATTTTAGTTACCATTCTGGAGCATGTCGATGTGGACCGGTGGGAGGGTGACTGGAAAAATGTTGTTGTTTGTCTTTCAGCTTTTCCCGGTTAGGGGTTGCCACAGCTGAACTCCGGTCCGTAATGATTGGCAGTAGATTTTCACGAACGCCAAGGTGCCAGCTCAACTTCCAACCTTCAATGAAGGCACGCCCATTTACACATGTCTTTCAAATGCCACCCAACCATGTGGAGGACATGCAGACTCTTCACAGAAGGCACTCCCCACACTCCAGCCGAGAATCGAACGGGAGAACCTGTTGCTGTGGGGCAACAACGCTACCGCTGCACCACCACGGCTGGGTGACTGGAAAAATACTCTGCAATATAAGGAATTAGTGTGGCAATTTAGGTTGAATTCCTTTACATACCCTGGCTTGAATGACTATGTTTCCATGAAGCCCATCTTAAAACGAAGGGCAGCTAAATTGTAGCTACGCTTACTGTTTTAATTTTTGAGTTTAACATTTGGTTGCCATAGGATATTCTTACCATTTGTTTTATTTATTTACTAGACACACTCACTGGAAACACTAAGAACATATATACACTTGATAACCTTCATAACAACTAATATCTTATTATATTTTGTTTGTTTCAAAACAAAATTTAAACACATTTACTATGTTCAGATTTCAAATGTTTTAAATATTCCAAATGTACTTAATTAGGACACTTTAAGACAAAAGCAGTACCAATTATATTGGACTGTATTTTATTTTATTTTATGTGACAACTGGATCTGATTCTGGTAGAGTTTAACGTGCTAATGCTTTAAGAGCAAAATGGTTGTCCATGAGAATTTAAATACTATATTGTTATGATTCTGCCTTGGTTTGGGGATGCGTGATGGTATTTAAACCTTTCTATTACTTTGTTTTTTATTCTGATGAAGTCCAGAGCTACAGCATGAAAGCTCTTAGTCAATTATTAAAAATATTTGGATTGTTTTACTTTGGCTCCATTTTCATCTTATCTGTGCACCTACTGCCAAGCCAACATTCATTTGTTGGTATTGGTATTTTTGTTGGTAGTTTTTGCCTGATTAAGTGTGAGGAATTCCAAGCACAAAAGGTAGCATGTTGAGGAAACAAAAATATTTCTCCCTCACTACATCAAGACCCTCAGTATAAAGCAGAGGCCTGGAAAAGCTCAAATTGAGACTTGTCAGGTGCCACTGGAATCCCTTGCATTGGAGTATGATGTCTTCATTACTAGAGTGACCTAAGGAAACATAGTCCCTATCTTCTGGGTCAATGGGAAGCAGAGGTGAGGGTGCACCCACCATCTATGTACTGTAAGTAATCCCTGAATTACCTTCACATGCAAACTGCCAGTGTTTGCCATGAAAATTCTAGTGCCCTCACATTTCTTTCTCCTCAGCTGCCGAAAATGCGCAGCTGCAAAGGACTAGGCTGGAGAGCCTCAAAGAGTGCTGGGATGAGTATACCTGTTACAAGCAGTAGAAGTGTGTAAATTAACAATCCAGTCAGTTCTAGCTGTAGTCAAAGTAGGTATGGGTTTTCCACATGGTTGCCACCTATTTTTGAAAACATATAACTTGGCAGGACTAACTATAACTACAAACAGTGAGAAGTACTGTAGTTCAGTCCTTACCCTACAACAAGATCAGTGTTGTAGAATTTCAGATGTTTCCTATCTATCCTATAAGAATCATTTTTTTCTGGTGCAACAGCAATTGTTTAATGCAACTGTAACAGGAATGTTAGGAGATATCTGTTACCCTAGTAGTTTAGGAGTCTTGCTATTTTCCTTGTTATTTCACAGAACCCAGCTGCCCTTATAGGGAGTGTTCTACATGAAGGGGAACCACCACTATAGGGAGTGTTCTACATAAAGGAGAACCACCACTATAGGGAGTGTTCTACATAAAGGAGAACCACCACTATAGGGAGTGTTCTACATGAAGGGGAACCACCACTATAGGGAGTGTTCTACATGAAGGGGAACCACCACTATAGGGAGTGTTCTACAGGAAGGAGAACCACCACTATAGGGAGTGTTCTACATGAAGGGGAACCACCACTATAGGGAGTGTTCTACATAAAGGAGAACCACCACTATAGGGAGTGTTCTACATAAAGGTGAACCACCACTATAGGGAGTGTTCTACATGAAGGGGAACTACCACTATAGGGAGTGTTCTACATAAAGGAGAACCACCACTATAGGGAATGTTCTACATGAAGGGGAAACACCACTATAGGGAGTGTTCTACATGAAGGAGAACCACCACTATAGGGAGTGTTCTACAAGAAAGGGAACCACCACTATAGGGAGTGCTCTACATGAAGGGGAACAACCACTATAGGGAGTGTTCTACATAAAAGAGAACCACCACTATAGGGAATATTCTACATGAAGGGGAACCACCACTATAGGGAGTGTTCTACATGAAGGGGAACTACCACTATAGGGAGTGTTCTACATGAAGGGGAACAGTTGTTAAGCCTTGATTTACATAGTATTGCCACTTAGGTTGTGAGATCAATACTGACCGCTAGCACAATGGATGTAAGATGAGATATATGTCTGTGGGTGCACACATCTATGGACTTATACGTGTAATGCAGCATGTTAAGGTGCTGCTGCTTTTGCCTTATGTTGCCAGTGGGCTCAATCCATTCCTCATAGGTGGATTACTTTCACAGTATTGGTGGTGGTTGGCTATTATGTTTCTTGTACTTTACAGCAGTACAGATACTCCATTTCATGGGAAATTCTGTGAAACTTGTGGTCTCCATGTCATTGGTACAAATTTCACACCTCTGCTTTATTCACCTTCCTGAAGTGATGACATTAATTCATATTTAACTGTAACCTTCAATCAGATTGTGCAGGTGGCTTAGATGCTCGAACTTTTGTCTTATACTTTGTATATGATAATGGTTATGGTTCATAGGTGTTTACTAAGCTAATGACCACAAGGACCTTTTAAAACCTAGGTATGCATCCCAAATCTCTGACAAGTTCTCATACCCTTGATAAATGTAAGCAAGGGCTTGGGGGATGAAGCATTTACAAGCAGGGCCTGCAAGATAAGCCATTTACAGGCTGTCTGTGTCCATTAGAGACATAGGTGCAAAACCAGGGATGAATTTCCCGTTCTCAATCCAATTGTCCAAGTTACACTTGAATTGGATTAGGGAGGAACTCTGCTTCATATGGATGGGGAGCCTGTTTCAGAGAAGGGGTAGTCTGTGGGATACACACCTGTCTCTCCAGCAGGTCCTATTTATATTACAGGCAAGGTTTACATTTTTAGAAAGGGTAATTCTGGTGCTGTTTGTTTTTGCAGATATGCAGGAGGTTCATCAGGGCAGATTCTATTCCCAACCCTTGTTTGTTTAGAGTGGCATGATTGCACATATTTTCAAGGGGTCTGTATTTGTCTTTCTGACTCCTGAGACCAAAATATTTATCATCATCATCATCATCAGCCCCATTTTTGCCATTTTCTACATGGGGTCGGGGTATCATGTTAGCTGTCACCATCTCTCTTGATTCAGTGCTGCACTGCTGCCTTCTTCAACACTCATGCCTGACTGTCGCACATCTTCTTTCACACAATCCATCCACCTCTTTGCTAGATGTCCTCGTTTCCTCTTACCTTCTTTCTGTCTGTCCAAAACCTTCTTCACCAGATTATCTTCTGCTTTTCTGCACGTGTCCGAACCACCATAATCTGTTCCCTTCGATCTTTTCTGCAATTGCAGCTACTTTGGCTTCTGCTCTTATGTCCTCATTTATTCATCTGTCCCACAGTGTGCATCCTACCACCCTTCTCAGGCACTTCATTTTCATCTCCTCTAGCTTCTTTATCTGCTCTGCCTTTAATGCCCAGGTTTCTGTACCACACAGTAGTACTGGTCGCACCACTGTCTTATACACCCTATTTTTCAGCTTCTTTGCCAGCTGGCTGCCTCTCATTCTAGCTTTGATCTCTTATAAGTTCATAGGTTCATAGGATGATAATAGGCTATTGGTCTGGAGACCTTTATAAGCCTAGCCAAGAATTTTGCCCATGAATTTTCTTCTTTCAGACTTCCCTTCTCCTCAACCACCCCTCCCAGATACTAGAAGCTATTTATCTATTCCACTATCTTCCCTTCTATCTCAGTTCTCAGCTTCTTCTGATTTCCCAAATTTGCTGCCATTACTACTGTTTTATTTGTGCTTAGTTTAATTCCATGTGCCTTCAGTTTTACATTCCATTCCCCTATGCTTTGCTGATTTTCTTGTTCAGAGTCTGTCTGTAATGCCACAACATCTGCATACAGTAACTTTGTTGATCTGTCCCCTCCAACCTGTTTGCTAATGTAGTCCGTCACCAATATGAACAGCAGTGGGCTCAGAGCTGAACCCTGATGTACACCCACTCCCACTGGGAACCCCTCTTTGAGGCAGAACACTGTTCGTACTTGAGTCACTGGGTCCTTGCACATAGCCTGCACTAATTCTACCAGTGTTTCTGGGACTTCAAACCACTGCAGTACTGCTCAGATCAGCTTTCTTTGGACCTTGTCATATGCTTTCTCCACATCTAGGAATGCCCAGTTGGACACTTTCCTCATTTCTAGCTTCTTCTCAACTATCTTTCTCTCTGCAAACACTGGCCCAGTTGTTCTGCATCCTGATCTGAATCCAAACTGCTCATATACTATCTTACATTCTACTACTCCGCATACCCATTTATCACTCACCCTCTCCAGAACTTTCATGCAATATGATAGGAGTTTGATGCCTCTGTACTGCCCACAGTTGTGGATGTCCCCTTTGTTCTTGTACACTGGCAGGAGTATACTTATTCTCCAGTCATCTAGGATATACCTTTCTCTCCACACTGTTATGAGTACCCTCAGGAGACATTTCTCCCCTATCGCACCCAGCATCTTTATCACATCTGCTGTGACCTCATCTGATCCTGCTGCTTTCCCTGACTTCATTTTCCTTAGTGCTGCTCTTACTTCTTCTAAGCTGGGCTCCTCTTCTTCTCTCATTGTAGACTGTTTCTGGGGAAGTACAGCTTCTGTGGGTTTTTTTCATTCAGAAGCTGCTAGAAATACTCCTTCCATCTGCCTTTAATGTCCCATGAACTGGTAAGCAGGTTGTTTCTGGCATCCCTTATGAAGGGTGTCTGACTATCTTCTTTATCTTTCTGTCTTTGCCTTGCAACCTAATATAGTTTCTTTGTACCACCTGCTGAGTCACTTTTCAGATGTTGGTAGAGTGCTTCTGATGCCCTATTGCAACTCCTTTCTTTGCTTCTTTGTTAGCCAACCAGTATTCCTTCCTATCCTGGTCAGTCTTTTCTATCTCCCATTTTTTCCTACACTCCTTCTTTCTTTTGATGACTTTCTGCACTTCTGCATTCCACCACTAGCTTTCCTTATGTACCTTATTTCCATATCTAGCTCAGCCACATATCTGTTCTGTAGTCCTAGCACATGCTCTTTTGAGGCGCTCTTCTTCAACTCCACCTATTTCCTGCTCTTCTTGGGGTGCTAGAGCCTTGAGTAATTCCTTGAACTGTTGCACTTTCTCTCCAGTCAACTTCCAGGTCTTCAGCCTGGTCTCTGTTGACCTTAGAGCCTTCTTTGACCACTGTTTGCAACTGATTGTGGCAACCAGTGGTTTATGCTGTGGGCCGACTGTGTCACTGGGGATGACTTTGCAATCATGGACTCTGCCCCAGTGCCTTTTCCTTATTAGGAGGAAGTCTACCTGGGTTGCATGTTGGCTACTCTTGTATGTGATCTTGTGACTGTCTCTCTTTCTGAACCATGTGTTGGCTACTATCAAGCCATTTGCCAGACAGACATCTAGAATGGCTTTTTCTTCTTTATTCCGGTTGCCCCACACATGTGGACTTAGGCAGTCCTCATATCCTGTTCTATCTGTCCCAATATGTACATTCAAGTCACCCATTATCAACACCAATTCATGTTGTCCTGCTTTATCTAATAGGTCCTGCAACTGAGAATGCACTCTTTTCCTCACTCTCACAGCCCTGCTGTGGGGCATAGGCTGAGATTAAGAATACTGCCCTATCATTACACTGGGGTCTGATTACAATGAGTCTGTCACTAATTCTGATGATATAACTCACTGCTTTCTGAAGTCTCTCTCTGACCACAATTCCCACACCATTTCTAGCCTGTCCCCCTCCTGAGTATTAGACTCTGAATCCCAAACCACGTGGATTCGCTGCATTGCCCTTCCATCTTGTCTCTTGGATACATAGGATGTCCAGCCTCCTCTGTATCATCACGTCATCCACTTCCAAGCTGCATCCTGTCAGTGAACCTGCATTAAGTATAGTAATTCTCAGTTCATGTTTGGCAGGTTGATTGGTTTTACATCCAGATTTTGCTCAATAGAGCTATCCCAGGTAACCCAGATTGGGCAACTAGACACCATCTAGCCAGTAGCTTATTGACCCAGGGCTGCTGGGCTTTATGTCAGGTACACACTGGCCAATAGGGGCACATACACCCCTCCCACTATTAACATGGGTACCTGGCATAGGTCGGAGTAGGCCAGGTCCTCAACCACTTATCACCGGTAACTACCCATGCCCATTTTGGAGACATTAGTCAACATGACCAAATCACCTAGAGCCATATTTTTACACCATCAAGTGGTTAGCCCTGCCTCAGCATGCAGTCTGTGATCCATGTTCTCCTATCTTGACGATACGGTGCACCACAGTAGATGCCCAAAGTGGTTGGCCTGTACAACTCTTCCTCTTAAAGGGCATCATGTAGAGTCTGTGCTGCTGCTGCCCACAGCTCCATTCATTGGTGAGTTTTGAGATGGAAAACCTCAGCATGTTTTACAGATGTGGATGGAACCCCACAGAAACAACATGCAAATTCAAATATGCATTGGTTGGAGGTCAGGATTGAACCTTGTACCTTGCAGGCGAAGACTTTAACCATTATGACAATTGTGATTTAAATATTGACGTGAGCTATATGTTGTCTCTTTAATTATTCATTTGTGTGACAAACACCATTACAATGTGTTTCAGTGCAGATTATACTTCGATTGTGACTTAGCCGAATATGTAAATGCATTATCTTTTCAGTTTGCATGTGATGCTGGTTGTGGGTTCAAATCTTCTTTGGTTGTCTGTTGCACCATCAGTAGTACTTTGGGATTGGTGTTTCTTGTCCTTTCAACTGTATGGCCTATTCTGCTGTTAGTTAACAGTCAGAACTAGAGGGAATAACATCTTGGATCTTGTACTTACTAATATGGTACCATCTTGCACCATCCCTTGTGCATCTTCATCACTTGTTATATCTGACCATAAAGCTGTCTCTTTCAAAATAAAATTGAAACCAGAGATCCCTTCCTCCCAAGGTACTTTTATAAATTTCTTTAAGACAAACTACTTACTCCTAAGTGATACATTGCCTAACTTTAAATCCCCACCAAACCCAGTTAACTTCATTGAATACACAAAAACATACACCATCACACTATACCAGCTAGTAAACAGCTGTATAGTCGCAGCTGTATCCCGTAGGAACAAGTGCAGACCAAACTCCAGAAACAAACCCACAGTGTAGGACCATAATATCAACAAGCTTTTTAACAAAAGGAAAACAAAATTGGCAAGAAGTGTAATTCCTAGAATGTTAGAGCCCTTGTTATTGAAATAAACAAACAAGTCAGTAGCTTAATAAAATCCACCAAAGCCAAGTCTGAAGCAAGCCAAAGACAATCACAAGGCATTTTTATAGTTATGTTTATAATCTCAAAAGCAGAATGCAACAATAAGCTGAGCTGATTGTGAACAATGTTACCTACACCGAGGCTGAAGATATAATGAACCTACTGCCGATAAATTTAGTTCACTCACTCCCCTCCATCTGTCCCTCAAGATATACCTAAAACTGGCTCACCTCCAGCTATCACACACAACCAAGTCATAAAAGTGCTACCAAAAGCTAAAAATACTGCATCAATGGGTTCTGCCAATATTTCTGGATGCATTTTAAGTAGCATGATGCATGATTTAGCCACACCCCTAACAACACTGTTCAATCTCCAGACTCCATACAGGTTTTGTACCAAGTGAATCAAAAATAGCTACAGTCATCCCCCTGCATAAGGGAGGCTGTTCCACAGTCCCAGGCAATTACAGACCTATAAGTCTGACTAGTCTGATATGCAAAGCCATGGAAAGACTTATTGTGGAACTAATCAGTCAGGACATAGAGGACCTTCAAACATTGGACCTGTCTCAGTTTGGATTCATCAAGGGCACGTCATGCTTACTCAGCCTGTTGGATTTTTTGAAAAGGTCACCAAAGCAATAGACAAAGACAAAATGGTACACAGTGCATACCTCGACCTGGCCAAAGCTTTTTACACAGTTCCCCACTCAAGAATAGTAGAAAAGCTAAATAAACTAGGAATAAACCCCTGTGTCACCCATTGGATTGCTAGATGGCTCACAGATAGGTTGCAGGAAATCAAAATAGGAGAAGATACCTGCACAAAGAGACCAGTCAACAGTGGAGTCCCTCAGGGTTCTGTGCTGTGACCTCTCCTGTTTGGCCTCTACTTTTCTAAAGTAAAAGCCAATACCAAAGGGCTCTGGCTGACTAAGTGTGCAGATGATTACAAGCTAGGAGCAGTACTGAATTCCTAAATGATGTAGCCATCTTGCAGGAATGTTTGTCCTAAACCACGTGGTGCCAAAGTGGTGCCAAAATCATGAACAGAAACTAAATGCAAAAATGCATTACTGTATCCTTTGAGAAGTCATCTACCCCAGAGAACTATCACATTGACAATACACCCCTAAGAGTTGGCTCATTTCTTTGGTATTTGGGAATTTATGTGGACTGTGACCTAACTTTTAACCAATGTTTCCATTGTTGTAAGAAAGTCCTTCTATTTTAGACAGATTATAAACAAAGGGATTGAATCTAGCTCTAGGGATGTCATTGTCCCCTTTTACTTGGCCCTCATTAAGCCAGTCATTGAATATAATGCCCCATTTAACATGTACAACAACTGGAATGCCCACAGAGATACCTTATTAAAAGGATATGAGGCCAAAACAACATGTCCTACACTGGCCAACTCAAAGTCCTGTCACTACACTTGGTATCCTACAGAGTACTAAGAGGTGACCTGTGTCTGGCATACAAGGTATCCCCTAACCCAGCATTAATGGATTTATTGAATATCAGCAAGTCTATTGGCATCAGAGATACTCAGCATAGGTATCTAACATCTTCTGCAACATTAACAGAATGGGTTGGCGGTGCAGATATATTTCGCTGAGGATTGTTCTGGAACAGACTCCTCACCCACATAAAACAATGTTCATCCCTGTCCCCAGTCATGCACAACTTGGTTCTATGGATGGGAAAAGACAATTTACACCAGGATGGAGGCAGCTTCTAAATGCTTTATCTCATGCATGGGTCTCTCAAATGTATATATGGTAAGATCCCAGTTATTTTCATTAGGGGTAATATATAGTTATCGACCATGGGATGGGTAAAGCCAATCTCTAGCCAAAAGAGATAGGTTAATTCAAGCAATAAAGGAAAATGGCTAGGCTTAAAATGGCCTTCAAGGGTAGCCTAGTACTTACCTATGTACCTATAAGCATGATTCTCTTTTATTTCTGCACATGTACACTTGTGTCACACATACAATGTTTGCACCCTACAGTGTACTTGCAGAAGTAGCAATATATGTAAACCCTTTCCTTCTGAATTACTTATGTTTATTTCTGTGGGTTCAAGTCCGTTAATGCCACATCATTGTAACTGTGGGGTGTTGTTCATTGCATTATAGTATATGTAATGTAATACGGGTAAGGTTATGCTGTATTTGTACTTCTCTCTCCCTCACCCTGTTTCTCCCTATCTTTTCTATTATATATATTAATTTTTTCTTTAGTTTCTTTCCATTTATTTTATATTTATATGCAGCAGCATCCACAGCAGTAGCCATTTCACCATTAAGGCCTATGACCCACCACCACTGTCAAGAGCCGCCACCACTAGCATCTTCAACATCAGTGTCCACAGGTTTTGCTTTTGACTAAACTCTCACTGGGTCATGGCTGGCAGGGGGCTCAGCTGTGCACCACATTCTATTCCATAAGCCTGGTGTTCCCCTCCCTTTTATGTCCATGTCCCTCCTTGTTAGTCATCCAGTCCTTCCCATCACCATTGTCTTTCTTCTGTGTATCTGTTGTCTCCTTCTTCATTGTCAATCCCAACCCATGGTGTCAGCACCTCTCCTGCCAATCTTGTCTTTCTTCTACTTTGTTTGTGTGCCCCTTTTTACCTACACAATCCCTCTTAACTTCCTCTTACATCTCTTATTACATTTCCCAACTTACCTTTCCTTCATTTTCATATTGTTTTAATATATACATCTATATATAAAATGGGCACCTGACCCACAAAAAAAAAAAAAAAAAGAATCTCCTCTTACATCTCCTCCTTCCTCAATATTCTCTAATTTTCCACCTTCTGCTTGTCTCCCCTTTTCATCACTTTCCTATATTTCCATTTAAATGTGTTTTATTCAAAACATATGAGTTCCCATGCATCATGGCCCTTTAAGGTATCCACATCCTTTTCCTTCTTGCTGTTATACTGCACATGGGACTGCTGAGACTATCATAGAGCCATAGGCATGCCAGTAAACACTGCTTTTGCTTCTGTTTCCTGCAGCTGCAGTGTAGTACTACACACTCTTCCAGCAGTCCCTGCTGCAGCCCTGAGTGGGATATTTAATGAGTGGTACTACACACTCTTCCAGCAGTCCCTGCTGCAGCCCTGAGTGGGATATTTAATGAGTGGTACTGCACACTCTTCCAGCAGTCCCTGCTGCCGCCCAGAGTGGGATATTTAATGAGTGGTACTACACACTCTTCCAGCAGTCCCTGCTGCCGCCCAGAGTGGGATATTTAATGAGTGGTACTACACACTCTTCCAGCAGTCCCTGCTGCAGCATTGAGTGGGATATTTAATGGGTGGTACTACACACTCTTCCAGCAGTCCCTGCTGCAGCCCAGAGTGGGATATTTAATGAGTGGTGCTACACATTTTTCCAGCAGTCACTGCTGCAGCCCAGAGTGGGATATTTAATGAGTGGTATGACACACACACTTCCAGCAGTCCCTGCTGCAGCCCAGAGTGGGATATTTAATGAGTGGTACTACACACTCTTCCAGCAGTCCCTGCGGCACTCCTAAGTGGGATATTTAATGAGTGGTACTACACACTCTTCCAGCAGTCCCTGCTGCAGCCCAGAGTGGGATATTTAATGAGTGGTGCTACACATTCTTCCAGCAGTCTCTGCTGCAGCCCAGAGTGGGATATTTAATGAGTGGTACTGCACACTCTTCCAGCAGTCCCTGCTGCAGCCCAGAGTGGGATATTTAATGAGTGGTATTACACACCCTTCCAGCAGTCCCTGCTGCAGCCCAGAGTGGGATGTTTAATGAGTGGTACTACATACTCTTCCAGCAGTCCCTGTGGCACTCCTAAGTGGGATATTTAATGAGTGGTACTACACACTCTACCAGCAGTCCCTGCTGCAGCACTGAGTGAGATATTTAATTGGTGGTACTACACACTCTTCCAGCAGTCCCTGCTGCAGCATTGAGTGGGATATTTAATGAGTGGTACTACACACTCTTCCAGCAGTCCCTGCGGCAACCCTAAGTGGGATATTTAATGAGTGGTATTACACACTCTAGCAGCAGTCGCTGTTGCAGCCCTGAGTGGGATATTTAATGAGTGGTACTACACACTCTACCAGCAGTCCCTGCTGCAGCACTGAGTGGGATATTTAATGAGTGTTACTGCACACTCTTCCAGCAGTCCCTGCTGCAGCCCTGAGTGGGATATTTAATAAGTGGTACTACTAACTCTACCAGCAGTCCCTGTTGCAGCACTGAGTGGGATATTTAATGGGTGGTACTACACACTCTTCCAGCAATCCCTGTTGCAGCCCTGAGTGGGATATTCAATGAGTGGTACTACACACTCTTCCAGCAGTCCCTGCTGCAGCCCAGAGTGGGATATTTAATTAGTGGTACTACACACTCTTCCAGCAGTGCCTGCTGCAGTATTGAGTGGGATATTTAATGAGTGGTGCTACACACTCTTCCAGCAATCCATGCTGGAGCCCTGAGTGGGATATTTAATGAGTGGTACTACACACTCTTCCAGCAGTCTGTGCTGCATCCCTGAGTGGGATATTTTATTAGTGGTACTGCACACTCTTCCAGCAGTCCCTGCTGCAGCCCTGGAGTGGGATATTTAATGAGTGGTACTACACACTCTACCAGCAGTCCCTGCTGCAGCACTGAGTGGGATATTTAATGAGTGGTACTGCACACTCTTCCAGCAGTCCCTGCTGCAGCCCTGAGTGGATATTTAATGAATGGTACTACACACTCTACCAGCAGTCCCTATTGCAGCACTGAGTGGGATATTTAATGGGTGGTACTACACACTCTTCCAGCAATCCCTGCTGCAGCCCTGAGTGGGATATTTAATTAGTGGTGCTACACACTCTTCCGGCAGTGCCTGCTGCAGTATTGAGTGGGATATTTAATGAGTGGTACTACACACTCTTCCAGCAGTCCCTGCTGCATCCCTGAGTGGGATATTTAATGAGTGGTACTACACAATCTTCCAGCAGTCCCTGCTGCAGCCCAGAGTGGGATATTTAATGAGTGGTACTACACACTCTACTAGCAGTCCCTGCTGCAGCACTGAGTGGGATATTTAATGAGCGGTACTGCACACTCTTCCAGCAGTCCCTGCTGCAGCCCTGAGTGGGATATGTAATGAGTGGTACTACACACTCTACCAGCAGTCCCTGCTGCAGCATTGAGTGGGATATTTAATGGGTGGTACTACACACTCTTCCAGCAATCCCTGCTGCAGCCCTGAGTGGGATATTTAATTAGTGGTACTAGACACTCTTCCAGCAGTCCCTGGTGCATCCCTGAGTGGGATATTTAATTAGTGGTGCTACACACTCTTCCAGCAGTAACTGCTGCAGTATTGAGTGGGATATTTAATGAGTGGTACTACACACTCTTCCAGCAATCCCTGCTGCAGCCCTGAGTGGGATATTTAATGAGTGGTACTACACACTCTTCCAGCAGTCCCTGCTGCATCCCTGAGTGGGATATTTAATGAGTGGTACTACACACTCTTCCAGCAGTCCCTGCTGCAGCCCAGAGTGGGATATTTAATGAGTGGTACTACACACTCTACCAGCAGTCCCTGTTGCAGCATTGAGTGGGATATTTAATGGGTGGTACTACACACTCTTCCAGCAATCCCTGATGCAGCCCTGAGTGGGATATTTAATTAGTGGTACTACACACTCTTCCAGTAGTCCCTGCTGCATCCCTGAGTGGGATATTTAATTAGTGGTACTACACACTCTTCCAGTAGTCCCTGCTGCATCCCTGAGTGGGATATTTAATTAGTGGTGCTACACACTCTTCCAGCAATCCCTGCTGCAGCCCTGAGTGGGATATTTAATTAGTGGTGCTACACACTCTTCCAGCAGTGCCTGCTGCAGTATTGAGTGGGATATTTAATGAGTGGTACTACACACTCTTCCAGCAATCCCTGCTGCAGCCCTGAGTGGGATATTTAATTAGTGGTGCTACACACTCTTCCAGCAGTGCCTGCTGCAGCCCAGAGTGGGATATTTAATTAGTGGTACTGCACACTCTTCCAGCAGTGCCTGCTGCAGTATTGAGTGGGATATTTAATGAGTGGTACTACACACTCTTCTAGCAATCCTTGCTGCAGCCCTGAGTGGGATATTTAATGAGTGGTACTACACACTCTTCCAGCCATCCCTGCGGCAACCCTAAGTGGGATATTTAATGAGTGGTACTACACACTCTAGCAGCAGTCGCTGTTGCAGCCCTGAGCGGGATATTTAATAAGTGGTACTACACACTCTAACAGCAGTCCCTGCTGCATCCCTGAGTGGGATATTTAATGAGTGGTACTACACACTCTTCCAGCAGTCCCTGCTGCAGCCCTGGAGTGGGATATTTAATGAGTGGTACTACACACTCTTCCAGCAGTCCCTGCTGCAGCACTGAGTGAGATATTTAATGAGTGGTACTGCACACTCTTCCAGCAATCCTTGCTGCAGCATTGAGTGGGATATTTAATGAGTGGTACTACACACTCTTCCAGCAGTCCGTGCTGCATCCTTGAGTGGGATATTTAATGAGTGGTACTACACACTCTTCCAGCAGTCCCTGCTGCAGCCCTGGAGTGGGATATTTAATGAGTGGTACTACACACTCTTCCAGCAGTCCCTGCTGCAGCACTGAGTGAGATATTTAATGAGTGGTACTGCACACTCTTCCAGCAATCCCTGCTGCAGCATTGAGTGGGATATTTAATGAGTGGTACTACACACTCTTCCAGCAATCCCTGCTGCATCCTTGAGTGGGATATTTAATGAGTGGTACTACACACTCTTCCAGCAATCCCTGCTGCAGCATTGAGTGGGATATTTAATGAGTGGCACTATACACTCTTCTAGCAATCCTTGCTGCAGCACTGAGTGGGATATTTAATGAGTAGTATTACACACTCTTTCAGCAGTCCCTGCGGCAGTCCTAAGTGGGATATTTAATGAGTGGTACTACACACTCTTCCAGCATCCCTGCTGCAGCCCTGAGTGGGATATTTAATGAGTAGTAGTCCTGGAAGTCCTCAAGCTGTTTTCCAGAAGTATTCATTTTTAAAGAGCATTAAACTTCTTCTCACAAAGTAGGCAGTGGTGGGCTACCTGCGACCATGATCACCATCTTTCTGAGCCCCAGGGATTGTGTTCTAACAATTGTAATAATCTGTGTGGTTCTGTTAACTGTACAGGAAGACTGCATTTTGACAAGGTTAGCAACAGCACAATGACAAAAATATGATTCTATATTTTTAATACCTAATTCAGCACTATTACATTCCATGGGCAACCCTTTACGGATAGTATGTCTATTTACTAGGCTACTCATCTGTGAAAATCATTAAAACTCTATCCTTACATTCCCATGCAGTCTTTTAGCCATTATACTGTGTGTGTGTGAATTACCCAGAGCAGCTAGAACAAAGATATGTTGGGACATTACTTGGTTGCAATTTCCATAAGGGACATAGTTGCTAAGCCAGGAATGAGTTTATGGTTTCCCATCCAGTCATCCAAATTTAGTTTGACTAGAGTAATAGTAGAGTTTTACTTTATACAGTGCAGAAGACAGTTCTATAGGAGTGATATTTTCTGTGATACATATCAATCTCAGATAATAAATCCAAAACCTGGAAACACAGGATTGAGTCAAAGTAAAAGCACTTTATTCCAAGCCAACTGTCAAAGCTTTGGGGATATTCCCTTCATCAGTGTGTATCACTTAAACTGAAATAAGTATTTAAATGTTCAATTGTTATCACATGACACAGTCCAATTAAACCTAAAAGAACCACTCAGCCATAATAAAATTATATAAAAAAATGCAATGATGCCTATATAAAACTACTATGCAATAGTGCCTATTCAAAAATTATGTAAAAATAAACATATAAAACCTGCTTATACATACAAACACTAAAATGTGCATGCTAGAACTATGTATCAAAAAATATGTGTGTATATACATACATATACATGCATACACACACATATATATATATATATATATATATATATATATATATATATATATATATGCAGACATACACATATAAATAAATCACAATTCAGTTAGTTTAATAGCATCTATCTCTCTTTTTTTTTCTTTTTTTTTTTACACTAACAACCACTGTGTTTAAATGTGGTGGGTGGTCTGCTTACAAAAGTGTCATTTGTGAATATTCACTTACTTCTAATTCATTATTGAAGTCACCACCCATTTTATTGTGTGTAGATTAGCTATAGCCTCAGGAGGTGAGTATGCAATATAACTCACTGTTAGCTCTGTACTGTACTGTGCATGGTTTCTGAGGTTTCTAACACAGACCAAGAATGTGTTGTTCATAGGTTCATAGGTTCATAGGTTGATACTAGGCTATCTGCCCTAGGGCATTTATAAGCCTAGCCAGAGTGTGTTTGGCATTCGCCACCCTTTTAGATTAGTTGACTGTGCCTCTGTATAGTAGGTCACAGAAGATAGCCCTTTTGAAGTTAGTTTACTGTGCCTCTGTCTAGTAGGGACACAGAAGAGATCCCAGGGGTAAACCTACGATCTCCCATCCACTCGTCAAGATTTCTCTTGAAGAGGGTCATTGAGGGACTCTGCCTAACATGGATTGGGATTTTGTTCCAGAGTGAGGGGAGCCTCTGGGATATGAATCTGTCCCTCCAGCATGTCCTATTTATTTCTGTGCTGAGGTTTAAGTCCCTGGAACGTGTAGCTCTAAGGGATTTGGATTTCCTGAGGTGGAGCATGTCCATTAATTCTGGGTTGGACATGGCTTACTACGTCAGGCACAGATCACCTCTGAGTAGGCGGTAAGCAGCTGAATAGAGCTGGAGTTTCTTTAGCCTAACTGCGTAGGGCATCTGTTTGAGTCCCTTGATCCTCTTGGTGAGGTACTTTTGGGGTCTTTCCAGTTGCTGCAGGTGTCGGGTAAGGTACATCCCAAATGGGGCATTGTATTCAATTATGGGCCTGATGAGTGATGAGTAGAGGGGCACAATGACCTTTCTTGATCTAGATGTGAACCCTTTCATGATAAGGTGGGCTATATAGAAGGTCTTTCTAACCACTTTGGCAATGTGATTGTCAAAGGAGAGATTGCTATCTACTTGGGTCCCCAAATCCCTAATTTCTTCTTCTGTACTTAATGGATTACCACCTATGTGGTAATTTGTGGGCACTTTGTTTTTCCCAAAGGGAATGACTATGCACTTTTTGGCATTTAGCTTTAGGCCATGGCTCTGGCACCAGTTATACGTCTCTGTGAGACCCTTTTGGATGATGCTTGTGTCAGTCGGTGAGTCGATTATGGCACCCAGTTTGCAGTCATCTGCAAACTTGGTCAGCCATAGTCCTCCCATGTTAGCCTGTACCTCAGAGAAATACATACCGAACAAGAGAGGTCCCAGGAATGAGCTTTGTGGGATGCCATTTGTAACTGGTTTAGAGTCTGACATGGCACCTACAATTCTGACCATGTGGGTTCTATCCCTGAGCCTGTTTGCAACCCATCTTGTGACATAGGGGTTAATATTTAAGCTGGTGATCTTATTTATGATGCCCGAGTGGGGTATTGTGTCAAAGGCTTTTGCGAGGTCCAGGTAGGCTGTGTGGACTACCTTCCCTTCAACTATGGCCTTGGTGACTGTTTCAAAGAAGTCGACCAGGTTCAAGAGGCAAGATCTGCCCTTAACAAAGCTAAATTGGGTAGGATCCAGTGTTTGGAGGTTCCCAATGTCTTTGTTTATGAGTTTCATGATGATACGCTCCATAGCTTTGCAGACCAGGCTAGTCAGGCTTATAGGGCGATAGTTTCTGGGGTCCGTTGTGGCACCACCTTTGTGGAGTAGGACCACTGTTGCTGTACGCCATTCCTTGGGTACATATCCTGTAGTAAGGCTGAGATTGAACAGTGATTTTATGTGAGGGTTCAGTTCTTCTTGGAGTTCATGTAAGACGCAGCCCAGGACACCTTCCGGTCCCATTTATGCTGTGTTTTTTGCTTTGGAGAGGGCAGCTCTCACCTGTGCATCTGTGATGTCAGGGAGGCTACACTCTGTTGGGATAGACATTTGCTCTTTTGGGGAGGAAGGAGGGGAGAAGTTTGCACTGAACCTGTCTGCCAGGATGTTGGCAATATCTGTGGGTTCAGTGTATTTTTTGTCATTTTGAACTAACTCAGAGCATATCTGGGAGTTGCCACCCAGGTTCCTAACATAACTAAAGAAGGCCTTGTGATTATCTTTAGCATCTTGTGCAATTTTTCTTTCGAAGCTGGCCTTAGATGATTTTATGAGGGATCATAGTTTCTTGCTAGTACTGATCAGAGATGCCTTCCCTTTTTGGGATTTTGCTGTATCATGTAGTACCTTCCTCCTTCTGTTGTATAGCTTATTTATGGCTGGGGTCCACCACACAGGTCTCCTGCCTTTGGAGGAATGAGTCTTGGTTTTATTTGGGATAGCACGATCCATGCATTCCTGTAGGTGTGCATAGAAAGCTTTTTGTAAAGGATTCTGTGGTTTGGGCTGTATTTTCCATTGGCCCGGGGGCTTTGAAGGATTCCACCTCGGTTTTGAGAAGTGTGAAGTTTGCTTTTGAGAAGTTCTTCACCGTGGTTTCCTTGGCTGGGGGTGGGGATGGGATATGGATGTCCAGTGAGATTAATTTATGGTCAGATCTTACCAATGAGGGGTATACCTCTGGTATGGAACATAGAGTCCCCATGTTGGTGATGATCAGGTCCAATATGTTTTCCCCTCTTGTGGGAGTGGTGACCAGTAGTTCCATAGCATTTGAGTTTATAAATTCTAGGAACCATTGGGCGAGGGTGTTGGGGCTTGAGTAGTGCTCCCAGTCTATGTTTGGGTAGTTGAAGTCACCCAATATAATGGTGTTTGGAGAGACCTTCATATTCTCCAGTCTTCTCAGGAAAGCCGAGTGGGGTTCCTGAGTTTGGGAGGGTAGTCTGTAGCAGGCTACAAACTGAAAGGCAGTTTTGCCCACTGTTAGTTGCACATGGATGGTCTCCGATGCTTCATGCAGTGCCACTAACCTGAAGGTGTGGGTATCTTTGATGAATATGGATACTCCCCCTTCTTTTGTGGTTCAGTCTGAGTTTTGGGGCCGAAAAGCATGGTATGAGGTATAACCTGGTAGTGCTGGGGTGCTCTCGGGAGCCTTGAACCAGGTTTCTGTTACTGCACAGATATCAATATTCTCCATACTGAGGAGAGCCTCGAGTGCATGCAACTTGAGGTTTAGACTTCTGGCGTTGAGCAGCATTACCCTTAGTTTCTTTTTCTTTGTGTTGTCTATGGAGGTGGGTTTGTCTTTTGAGCCTTACCTAAAAAAGGCACTATGGGGGTGGCAAGAGCCTTAGCCAGTATTCGCAAGCCCAGGGGTGACAGGTGCAAGCCATCCCTAGCGAAGCAACGTGGCTTGTCGAGTATGTCATCCCAGGCTGACAGACACTGGATCCCCTTTGAATGACACCAATACTTTAGCCAATTGTTAAAATTGATCATTTTGTCTTTATACAGTGGCATCATTCTTGGTGAGGGTAAGATGCTACTCAAGGTCAGGGTCATACCGGCCTGGGCTACATGATCAGAGAGCTCCTCTATGTCTGTTTTCATGTAGTCCAGGGAGGTACGTCTCAGGTCATTAACACCAGCATGGACAATGACGGAGTCATATTTGTACTTGCTTTGGAGTGACCTGAGTGCTTGTGTTATGTGGCGGATCCTGGCACCTGATAGGCAGCTTACAGTGACCTTCTCCTTGTTCAGCCTGGTGAGTGGGACATCAGTGTGTCTGACAATACAGTCACCTATTACAAGTGTATTAGGTGTGTTGTTTAGCCTTAAGGGCTGTGACTGTGTGGCACACTGACTTTGTGAACTATGTGATACGTGGGTATTGTTGTGGGGTAGCGGTTGCTTGGATGTCTGATTTGGAGGTCTCTGCTGCTTGGGCAGATTTTTATTTAAAGCCTCCGAGTATGTTTTTGTGTGTTTATGTGTTTGGTTTTCTGTTGCGATAGGTCTTTGTGAGACTGGATTTGTGGTGTGAGTGGTTACCTTCTCCTCCTGACTGACTGCGGCAGTATTGGGTTGAGTGAGCTCAGCCTCCAGTTTGGCTATATAGTTGCATCTCTCACATATATTTGAGCTTGTTGGGTGGAGGAGAGGGTGGTCTGTGTACATAAGGCAGTTGTAACATTGCCTCAAGTTTCCCAGATTCACCAGCTGGACTGGAGAGTAAACCCAAAACTGACTTTTGGACATGCCAGAATAGTATAAGGAACTTGTGGTTATGCTTTGCTTGGGAGACTATTTTACCTCCTGTCTGGCTTTGGTTAGTTTGATCAATGTCCAGAGTTCCCTCTTAAGTTTAGCAAGATTGTTTTTTGCATCTTGAGAGTTACATTCATTTTTGCATGTAATGAATTTTTTTTTGTTTTATTATAGAGTCTAATTATATTAGGGTTCCGCCATATAGATTTCTTCTTAAATCTGGCTTTGAATTTACTTTGATGGGAGAAAATGCATATGTGCAACTGTTTGCATGTGAATAGAATCAGGCAGTAAAGGATTCTGCATAAGCAGTGTGGTCATCGTGTTTGAAGGGGATTTTGAATTTAGTGAAGTCATCACTCCATTTTAGCAGATTAGCCTTTGCATGATCTCTAATCACAGTGGTATTGGATAATGCTTCTGGCTTCAGTATCATGGAGAATTTGAGTGATATGTGGTTTGATTTGACCAGGAAGGAGATGGCAATTGGTGGGGAGCAAAGCTGCCCCATACTGGTAACGACCAAGTTCAGGATTTTATCTTCCTTTATGGGGTGCAACTAGACTATCACGAGAGTTTGTACTGATGAAGCCTAGAAATTTCTGAGCATACATGTTTGAGATTGTATGACTCCAAGTTAATGGAGGGTTGTTAAAGTCTCCTAGAGGAATGGGGTTTGGCGTGATGTAGAGGGACTCCACCACACTAATTAGGTAGAAGACATGGGCTGAGAGGACATAGAGACCATATTGGCAAGCTAGAAGGGCATTAATGCCCGTGCTTGAAATACTTGTATGTATGTATGTATGTATGTATAGGTTCATAGGTTGGTATTAGGCTATCGGCCCTAGGGCCTATACAAGCCTAGCCATAACAATTCCCTGGATATTTCTTCCCACAATATTTACTTCTCTGGACCCCTGTCTAGCAGGGCAACTGACATGATCCCCGGGGTGAATTTCCTATCTCCCATCCTATCATCAATGTACCTTTTGAAGAAGGCCAAGAAGGCGGTCTGCTTGACATGTATGGGCAGTCTATTCCAGAGTCTGGGGAGTCTCTGGGTCAGGAACCTATCCCTCCAGCATGTTTTGTTCATTGTGATGACAAGGTTTAGATCCCAGGAGCGCATGGCTCTGACGAATTGGGATTTCTTTAAGTGGAGCATGTCAAACAGCTCAGGGTATGACATAGCCTTGTATGTTAAGCAGAGATTACCTCTGAGTAGACGATATGCCACAGAGTATAGGTGGAGATTTTTTAGATGGTCAGCATATGGCATCTGGTTTAGGCCTGTGATTCTTTTAATGAGGTATTTCTGTGGCCTTTCCAGCTGTCACAGATGTCTTGTGAGGTACATACCAAATGGGGCATTATACTCTATAATGGGTCTAATGAGGGATGAGTACAGTGGGACAATGACCTCCTTTCTTCTGGATGAAAAGCCCTTAGTGATGAGGTGTGCCACATTGAAGGATTTCCTGACTGTTGTGGCGATGTGGTTATCGAAAGTGAGACCACTGTCCACCTGTGTCCCTACGTCTCTCATCACACTTTCAATGTTTAGTGTACTGCCACCTATGTGGTAATTCATGGGTACATGTTTTTTTCCAAAGGGGATAACTATACATTTCTTGGCATTAAGCTTGAGCCCATGGCTCTGGCACCAGGCATCTGTTTTTGTAAGGTCCTTTTGTAGAATATCCACATCATTTGGGGATTCAGTAATGGCTCCCAGTTTGCAGTCATCTGTGAACTTTGTTACCCAGAGTCCCTTAGTGTTGACCTGTACTTCAGAGAAGTAGATGCCAAACAAGAGTGGTCCCATGACTGAACCCTGAGGTACTCCACTTGTCACTTGTCTGGAGCTGGATTTGGAGTCCGCTACTTTTACAGTCTGGGTTCTGTCAGTAAGCCAGTTGGCAACCCATTGAGTGATGTAGGGATTTATGCCCAGCTTAGTAAGTTTATCTATAATTCCAGAGTGGGGGGTGGTGTTGAAGGCCTTGGCATGGTCCAGATAGGCTGTGTGGACCACCTTACCCTCATCTGCAGCTCTGGAGACTGATTCGAAGAAGTTAATTAGCTTCAGGAGACAAGATCGGCCCTTCACAAACCCAAACTGGGTGGGGTCCAGTGTTTGAAGTTTGCCAATGTCTTTGTTTATAAGTTCCATGATAATGTGTTCCATGCCCTTGCAGATCAGGCTCGTCAGACTGATGTGACGGTAGTTCCTGGGATCCAAGGTGGATCCCCCCTTGTGGAGTGGGATAACTGTAGCTGTGCGCCACTCAGTGGGCATGAAGCCTGAGGTGAGGTTATGATTAAACATGACACTTAGGTGAGGTGCCCTTTCATTTTGTAGTTCATGTAGTACACAGCCTGGGATGTCATCTGGTCCCATCGATGCTGTATTCTTAGCTTTGGAGAGTGCAGTTTCTACCTGTGTGGCCATGATTACCGGAATTTGGCAATCTTTTGGTATTGAGATGGGCCCTTTAGAGGGTGAGAGGAGGGTGAAGTTGGCACTAAATCGATCTGCCAGGATATTGGCAATATCCTTGGGATCAGTATACTTAATGCCATTCTGTTGAAACTCAGAGTAGATCTGAGCATTACCATTTAGATTCTTGACATAACTATAGAATGCCTTGTGGTTGTCTTTGGAATCTTTGGCAGTTTTATTTTCGTAACTAGCTTTTGAGAATTTTATGAGGGATCTCAGCATCTTACTGAGGCTGGTGAGGGAGTTTTTTGCATCCTGGGATTTTCCTCTTTTCTGCAACAGTTTCTTCCTTCTGTTGTATAGTTTGTTTATAGCAGGGGACCACCAGATTGGCTTCCTTTTTTTGAAGGAGAGCATCTTGGTTCTATTTGGGATGGCACGATTCATGCACAAGTGGATGTGTTCATACAGTGCCTTAGTGTAGGATTCTGCAGTCAAACTTTCAGATACCGTCTGCATGGGTGTCATGAAGTTTGTCACTTCTGACTTCAGTAGCATGAAGTTGGCTTTGGAGAAGTTTTTTAAGGAGGTTTCCTTACTGGGGGGTGGGGGTGGGATATGGATGTCAAGGGTGATTTGCTTATGGTCAGACCTGACCAATGAGGGGGTGACCACTGGTGTGGAGCATCTATCTCCCATGTTGGTAATGACCAGGTCTAGGATGTTGGAGCCCCTGGTGGGACAATGGATTAGTTGATCCAGGGCATTGGAATTTATGAATTTCAAGAACCGTTGGGAAAAGGAGTTGGTACCCGAGTAGTTTTCCCAGTTAATGACAGGGTAGTTGAAATCACCCAGTATTAGGGTGTTTGTTTGTATCTTAATATTTTCCAGCATGTTTAGAAAGGTGTAGTGAGAATCTTGGGGCATGGTGGGGGATCTGTAGCAAGCTACAATTTGGATTGCAGTCTTACCTAGTGTTAGTTGCCCCTGGAGAATTTCAGATGCATTGTGTTGGGCAACTAGCCTGGAGGTGTGAATATCCTTGGTGAATATGGACACTCCTACACCTTTAGTGTTTCGGTCTTGGTTTTGTGGCTGAAAAGCGTGGTAAGAGTTGTAGCCTGGTATTGCAGGGGTGCTCTCTGGAGCCTTGAACCAAGTCTCAGTTACTGCACAGATATCGATGTTCTCCATTTTTAGGAGTGCCTCGAGAGTGCATTTTGAGGTTTAGACTTCTAGCATTGAGTAGCATTACCTTCAGATTTTGCATGCTTGTATCTGTTATGGTGGTGGTTTTGTCCTTTGAACCTTGCCTAAAAAAAGCACTATAGTGGTGGCAAGAGCTTTAGCCAGTAACCTGAATCCCAGGGGTGACAGGTGCAGACCATCTCTGGCAAAGCATCGTGGTTTGTTGATCATGTCTTCCCAGGCAGACAGATAATGGATCCCCTTTGAATGACACCAGAAGCTTAGACAGTTGCTGAAGTCAATCATTTTGTCCTTATACTGTGGTATCATGCTGGGTGAAGGCAGGATGCTACTCAGGCCTAGGGTCATACCTGCCTGGGCCACATGATCCGAGAGCTCTTCCATGTCTCTTCATGTAGTCCAGGGAGGTATGTCTCAAGTCCTTCACTCCAGCATGGACAATGACATAGTCGTATTTGTACTTGTTGTGGAGTGACTTGAGTGCATGCGTTATGTGGCGGATCCTGGCACCGGACAGGCATCTGACTGTAATTTTCTCCTTGTTCAGCCTGGTGAGTGGGACATCAGTGTGCCTGACTATAGAGTCATATATGACTAAAGTGTTGGGTACATGGTCTTGCTTTAGGGGCTGTTGTTGGGTGGCACACTGGTGTTGTGAGCTATGTGTCACTTTGGTTGTGACTGGTGTTTGTTTGCGTTTCAGCTTGGGAGGTCCTTGTTGCTTGGGCAGGTTAATGTTAAGGGCCTCTGCATATGTGGGTTTAGTGGTGCTGTGTGTGGATGTTGATGGTGTGGGTTTTGAAGGGCTATGAGTTGCTTGAGGTGTAGTGCAGGTGTTAACTTTCTCCTCTTGACTGTCTAGCACAATTTTGGCCGGAGAGAGCTTTGCTTCCAGTTTGGCTATGTAAGTGCATCTCTCGCAGGTTTTAGTGTTGGGTGGTAGGAGGAGAGAGTTTTCTGTGTACATGAGGCAGTTGCTGCATTGCCCCAGTATGCCCAGATTCACCAGGTGGACAGGAGAAATCACCAGAAGCTAACCCTTGGACTTGCCTGTTTAGGTGCTTTTTTTGTAAAGTATAAGAGCTGTTTTCCCTTACCTTTGCAAGGTACTTTGCAATTATAGGCTGTTTAGTGCCCACAATTAATTTCTCCTTATTGACAAGGAGAGTTGAGTGCTTGTATCAGTTTCAGGCTTCCTAGTGCTTTCCAGCAGGTGCTAGAGCAAGTGCTAGTCACAGGGGTTCCTATATAGAGGGATTCCTGTCATTAGATATGATATGATAATGGGTTTTGTTAATAGTATATCGGATATAGAGAAGTTCCAAGGCATTGTCTTTTCTAATGAGTCTGTAGGCAAAATGTTGCTTTAAGAATATGGAGACACAGGCACCTTACGTGCCTTTATCTAGTGTGAACATGTGGCAGGCATTGAAACTTTGCCCTTATGAAGGTTTTCATTGGTTTGGACTGATGTCTTCTAGAGTGATGAATGCTTCTAAGGAGTGGAGTTTTTTGTTAAGGCTCTTAACACTGAGCAGCAATACCTTTATGTTATCCATATTCAGTTTTGTTATGCTGGAAACTTTAGGAGACTGACATTGTCTAAAAAAGCAGCATGGCCATGGAGAAAGAGTTACTCCAATATATGCAAGCCTTTGGGGTATCCCTAGCAAAGCAGTTAAGACTGCCATCTCTTGCCAAGCTGATGTATATTTTATCTCCTTTGAATGACAGCAGAAAATAAGGTTGTTGTTGGTCTTTCAGCTTTTCCTGGTTAGGGGTTGCCACAGCGGAACTCCTGTCCGCTAATGATTGGCAATATATTTTCATGAACGCTGAGGTGCCAGCTCAATGTTCAACCTTCAACAATGGCACACCCATTTACGCATGTCTTTCAAACGCCCATCAAACCGTGAGGAGGACATGCAGACTCTACACAGAAGGTACTCCCCACACTCCAGCCGAGAATCGAAAGGGAGAACCTCTTGCTGTGAGGCAACAATGCTACCGCTGCACCACCATGGATGTTACACAGCAGAAAATAAGGTAATTGTTGAAATCAATATTCTTTTGTTTGGCATCTCTAGGAAAGTAGTTAGGTATGTCTGTCATCTCCTTCCAGGCTGATAAATATTATACCACCTCTGAATGACAGTGGAAGATAAGCTAATTATTGAAGTCAATAATTGTTCATATTGCTGCATCATTTTTGGTGATGGTAAAATGCTGCTCAAAGCTAGGATCATACTGACCTCAGACATGCATTCTGAGAGTTTTATCATGTCTCTATATTCCAGGGAGGTGCATCTCAAGTAATTTGTACACCCACTTGCACTATGACTGTGTCATATGTGCATCTGTGGTAACAAGGAGTTGAGTGCATGTGTGATGTGTTGAATTCTGGCACCTGTTAGGCAACTGACTGTGACCTTCTTCTTGTACAGCCTGGTGAGTTGCATATGTGTGTGTCTCACCATGGATTTACTTATAACATAGATACTGAATTGTCTAGAGATTTGCCTTTCTGGCTTTTGACTCGAGGTAATGTGATTCTTGGATGTGTGTTTCTTGGTATGTGCTGCCTGTGCTTTCTGTTTGCCAGGTTGCTGGGGGTTCTTGTTTCTTAGTTTACATTTAAGAGGCCTTTGTGGTTTGGACAGGTTATGTTTAAGATCCTTAGCATATGTAGATCCACTTGTTTGGTCTGCGCTGTGTGTGATTGATTTAGTATGATGGTGTATGATACAACAAACTGCTCCTTGTTTGTAGAGGCTTTACATGAGAGCTTTGCTTCCAGTAACATTTTATAACTACATCTCTTACACACTGTATCATTCTGTTTAAGTAGTAGGCAGTTTTCAGTAAAATGAGGCAATTCTTACATTGTCACAGGATTCCCATTTCAACCAAGATAACTACAGAGACAGTTGGAAAGTGCAAATCTATGGTTCTAGATGCTTACAGTGCGTCTAAAGGGGGAATATCACCCGTGAAGTTTGGAGTTGATTTACTGGAGTGGTATCTGTCTAAAAGAAAACATATAAGTCTACACTCAAAGAACATGCACCTTTTAGCACAAATCAGAGCCTCTGTGCAACTGCTAAGGGAAGTGTATCAGCCTGCAGTTTAGGTATTTGATTTGATGCATAAGTGTGGCCAGACAAGATTTGGTTTGAGTACTAACACCAGGTAAGTGATAGTTAATTTGTTTTTACCATCTATGAGATCAGCTTTAAACATGCAACAATATACTGCTGCTTAACTTTGTGGTTATAGAGTTATAAATGGGAGGTGGAGTTAACTAAGTTTCTTAAGAGAAAATGAAGATGCCCCAAACTGCCAGCAGATTTTTTTTTTTTTTATTTATTTTAACCGGGAAAGTCCAACTAGGACAGAGCTTATTTTCAGCGGAGGCCTAGGGAGAAATGCTCCAGATGCATGTCTTTGGATTGTGGGAGGAAACTGGAGTACCCGGAGGAAAGCCATGTGAATGCAGGGAGAACATGCAAACTCCACACAGAAGGCACCCCAGCTGAGAATTGAACAGGAGAGCCTCTTGCTCTGAGGCGAAAATGTTAACCGCTGCACCACTGACTGGATTTTGAGAACTGTCCCAATGCCATCATATATTGCTTTCTGCTACCTGTAGAATATTTCTGTACCAGCACAATTTATTTACTTATTTGTTTGATAAGTGAATTGGGGGACTGGTACAGGACCCTTTCCAGCCACCACCTGGGCCATGTAGCAAAAACAATATAATAGCAATAGACAGGGAAGTAACATATTAATTAAGTTGAAATATCATCCACTTAAAATGTTTGCAGTATACATACAGTAGAATATTAAAGCAGAACATAAAGAACTACTTGGTACAATAGCTGAAGCAATTAAAACCATACCTCTCAACCTCTTACAGCAAGAATTCTGGACAAAGCCATAAAGGCCCAAAAACAGGGACAATTTTTAAATATTGCTCTTACATACTTAGAAAGTTGATAGAATAACAGGTTTTGCATTGGTATATATTTTCTGAAGGATATGAAGTCTGAAATTCAAATGTCTGTCATTATTTTCTAACTTCAGTCTTTAATGAGTTGCCAGTAAGTTGCCGGAAAACTACAATTTTATGAAAAAACGACCAAAAATATGAGGCAAAAATCTGGACATTTTGCGAAAATCTGTACAGTTGAGAGATATGACAGAAAGTCATTAGTAAGTTAATGTAGCAAGTCAAACAATGATAGCAGAAACAGTTTCACTAACAAAGCTGTTTTTTTATTTTATCATTACATAGGGTCATTTCTGCTAAATTAAATTTGTGCATGCATCTGTTCTTCTATTTCACAGAACTTTTATATGCAGCTGTTGTGGCATTTTAGTGTAAAAACAACACTACAATATATGAAAAGAAGCCTAATGTAACAATAGTATACAGTCAGATTTTCCCTTCACTGTAAGGTGTAGATATATGAATATAATTCTGGATACACACCAGTTTCTACTTATTTATAAAATTGATGCAAATTTAAAGGCATATTATAGTCAAAACAATGTTATAAACTGGTAATGGGTGGTGTATGATGACCCTGCTATATACATACCTGGCAAGCATGCAGATTTTTAGTGAATGCAATTTTGACATATTGATATTCACCTACTGTGCTGAAAATATGTATAGCACTTACATGTTATTTTTTATTCAAAATAATACAGAGGATTAAGGCTATAAGCTGGTAACAAGCTGCTGCCTATAGTCCAGGGTTCGAGTCCCTCAGCCGCCATTTATCTACTATATGACTCTGGGTAAGTAACTTAACCAGATGGTGCTCCTGAGTTAAACATTAAAAAGGTCCATGTAGATCAGTGCTCTACCCAGGTTAACAAAACCAAACAAGCAGCAGTTTGGGATTGAGTTATACCATAAAAAGCAAGGGTGATCCAGGAAGATCTGCAAATGAGACAGTTATGTGGTATCTGTGGAGCATAATTATAGATATATACCAGCATGCACACACCATTCAGAAAACATCAGTGTGTCTGAAGGCAATTTTAGATTCACAGGAGAAAAAAAAAGATACAAACGTGGGAAAACATATTGTCTTATGTGTGCATGCATGCTTGTGTGTGTGCGTATGTGTGTGTATGTGTGCGTATGTGTATGTATGTATATGCGAACATGTTCATACTTACATGTTGGTGACATCATTATTTTATTTATGCAAATGGTGTAAATAAGTACTTTGGGGAGGATAAATAAAGGCTAATAACATGGAGTATTATAAGTGGGTCACCAAAAATAATCTGCTTTTATGTGCTCAAGACATGGATATCAAGAAGTTCACCTTGAATGAAGCTCAAGAGGTAAATCTTGGCATCCATGTCGAAAACACATAATAAAGGGTTATGCTTGAAGACTCAGTCGTAATTCTTTGTAGTGCATGGAGCTTTATCTGTGTTCTACTAGTTACAGAAGGGAAATAGGATAAGTGCTTTGCCGGGTTTCAAAGCCATGAAGCAGTTAGTGAATGCTGTAAAAAACACACTACAAGAGATTCTGCTTTGTTAGAAAAAGTCAGGGACACATGACCAGCATAGACAGCAGACAGAAACAAATCTGTTTTTCATTCTGCCACTGCCATTTGCTGGTCATTACTGGCAGACTTAACTGCCTAGTATTATACTCAGTCTTAACAACTGAAGCAGGAGGTGCTTAACAATTGTTAAGATCGGGTCTTGCACTACGAAAGTACTTAGCTGGTTTGCCTTTTACCAAATAGCTGATACTAATCACTATGCTCCATGCACTACATGTATATTAAATATGCAATCATCTGCATAACAAGTTGTATATACATTTGGAAAGAAAGGGAGAGGGAAGGATGGCTAGGACCAAGGAGACTTTTAAAAATTGCTAAATGTTTAACTACCATTACAAACAGAAGCAGGGTGAGAAGGTAACCTTGCAAATTACTGTTAGTAATTTCAAACATGGAGGAAAATATACCACTTGTACAGATAGCAGCTGTAGAGGACTTATCTATAAAGGTATCTAGAAATCAAAAATATACAAACACAAGCCATAAATAACTGCAATCCACGATATCAATGTTTTTTTCTGAAGTCTAGAAATACAGTAGCAGGTATATTACTCTTCTCCATCTTCTGTATTACCAAATGTACTTTCTTGGACGGTGTCTGTAAGGTATGAGATAACTGTTTCTACATGATATACACATATTTTTGCATAGATCATAACCTTCAAGTGTAAAAGAAAGGTAGATAACAATTGTTTGGACTAACTTATCTTTAGATAATGTTCAAAACATACACTATTTCTGTAATGGGCAATGAGCATTCTCCAGAAGGGTACAATTGTACACACATCACCCACATATTGAAAAAAAACACACCATTTTTACACTCTCCAAATACAGCTTAGCTGTTTATTTCTTTAGTGAAGCATTTAAAGCACCATCTCTATTTCTTTATTAAAGCATTTAAAGAAGTCAGGGTAATTCCAGTTTGGTCAAGGAGCTTTACAGGAGGGCAATCAACTTCCTAAGGGAGAGGCTTATCTAACATATTGCTGTTATGCAGCTGTATATTAATTAAGTTCAGCCTTTATTAAAACTACTTAACTTCTGCACCTGATTGGAAAGTGATTGCAAGAACCTTAATATTTGTTTGTCTTCAACTCATTTATTCCATTAGGGTCCCAGATTACATTAATCTGAGGAGGATCTTGAAGCAAACACATTAACCCACACACACACACACACACACACACACACACACACACACACACACACACACACACACACACACACACACACACACACACACACACACACATACACACTAATTCTTGTAGTTTATTTACTGAAATGTTTGAAGATGTGATCCCATTATCCCAGTAAACGAGAGAAAGCACGTTCCACCTTTTCTGTATGTTAGTATGCTGTGTCATGTTCTTATCTGATTTAGAAGTAATCTGTAGAAGTTCCTGGTTCTTTTATACTTTTCTTGAGTTCGGCAGCATCTTAACTGATTCTTTCTATTTCTTGTATAGCATATCTCTCTATGTATATTTTGTGATATTTCTGTAAATATAAAATATTCCCAGTAATAAAAAAGCAATCCCACTTCTCACATAATTTGCCCAAAGTTATTGATCAGTCATATACTTTGGTAAATTTGTTCTAATCACTGAGTAAACAATAACCCATTTTTTGTGCTAGACAAGTAAAGTCCGATGCTGTGGTATGCAAAGATCTCCAAATATATTCTAAATTAAATTTACGTAAACCTCTTGTTGCCATAATGTAGCAGCTTTTTGTTTTTGTTCTTTCCCATTTGGTGTCGTATCCACAATGAAATTTAAGACTGCATAATAATCCCCTGCCATAAATAAAGACTACTGAGGAATTTCTTTACTTATCAGAATTTATAAAAAAAATCAAAAGGAATTGTGTTATCAATATTCTACCCATAAAATGTCAGCATAACCAGGTAACCAAGACAAGGGATCCATCTATCATCAATATCCACATAAGAATATGTTAATGACCATCCTAACATAATTCTAAACAGAACTGGAAATACCTTATCCATTCTAATATTTTAGAAAACTGTTTACTTCTTTTTTCATAAATTTTGTTTACTGTAGTAACACAACCCTGTTTTCTAAGGACTTAGTCTGTTGTATAACCATATGAAAGCACACATCTGGATAAACAATTAGCTTGAGCAGAGGTTAAGATATTGTAAGCTGTTAACAAAATACTACAGAACGTAATATTTTCTGTTATTCTGATTTGTAGCTTGCAGTGTAAGCCCAAGAATCTAATGAACAATATTATTTCATACTGAGCCACCATTTCCACTTTAGCAACACTTCTACTTCTAGAAATGTAAATATGTGTCTGAAGTCTGAAGGTACAACATGATTTTTCTAGAAGGTACAGGATGCACCTGCTGGAAGTTGTACAAATGTCTGAAGCTCCATTTGAGGTAATGAGTTAATTCATTGACCGACAGTTCCGTTAAGTGGCATTTTCACCCAATTCACCAGAAATGGTGATTCCTTTGAATTATGAAGAGGCAGACTGATCTTCTAAATTTCTGGATCTTTGCAATGGCAGCAGGTCCCTTTGCATTATCCGTGTGACAGTTGTGACCCCACCCACCTTAATCTTATATCTGCTGTGTCTAAAGTCACATTACCTCAGAGAAAAAGGGGGTACACAAATTCAGAATTTCAGAGTGTGCATTATTTTGGTTCTCTCTCTGTTCCCTCTGTTAGACCTTCTCTCTCACACACCTCATCACGCTTACCTCACTATGCTCTTCTGTCTTTCAACTCCAATATCCCCGTATCTGTGTACTGTCATTCTACTGTACTTCACTTTATACTCTTAAAATCCTTCTGCACCTTACAAACTACCCCTCACACCTCTCTAATCCCACCTGTATTAGCCAGTTCACTCATCTATGAATGTTGTGTATGGGTTCATACGTTCATAGCTGTGTACTAGGCTAATGGCCCTGGAGCTTATATAAGCCTAGCCCAAGAAGATTCCTTGGCATCATGCCGCCCAAAGTTAGTTCCCAGTGCCCCTGTCAAGCAAGGCCACTAAAGTGATCCCCGGGGTGAACTTCCTATTGCCCAGCCACTTATCAAGATTTCTCTTAAAGAGGGCCAGTGAAGTGCTCTGCTTGGCGTGAATGGGAAGTTTGTTCCAGAGTATGGTAAGTCTCTGGGTTAGGAACCTGTCCCTCCAGCATGTTATGTTTATTGTGGTAGTGAGGTTTAGTTCCCTGGTGTATGTGGCACAGAGGGATTGGGATTTCTTTAGGTGTAGCATATCTAGCAGCTCTGGGTCAGACATGGCTTTGTGGGTCAAGCAGAGATAATCTCTAAGTAGGCGATAAGAGACAGAGTATAGCTGGAGTTTTTTGAGTCTGTCCCTATAGGGCATGTGTCTAAGCCCTAATATCCTCTTAGTGAGGTATTTCTGTGGCCTTTCCAGTTATTCTAGGTGTCTAGTGTGGTACATACCAAATGGGGTATTGTATTCTATAATAGGTCTAATGAGGGATGAGTTGAGAGGGATTATGACCTCTTTCTTCCTGGATGAGAAACCTTTTGTAATGAGATGTGCCACACAGAAGGACTTTTTTCCAGACTACATGTGGTTATCAAAGGAGAGGTTGCTGTCAACCTGTGTTCCCAGGTCTTTTATCACACCTTCAGTGTTTACTGGGCTACCACCTATGTGGTAGTTCATGGACACCAAATTTTTCCCAAAGGGAATGACAATGCACTTTTTTGGCATTGAGCTTAAGGCCATAGTTCTGGCACCAGTCACTGCTGTCAGTGAGACATTTTGTAGAATGTCTACATCAGTTGGAGAATCAGTAATGGCTCCCAGTTTGCAATCATCTGCGAACTGGGTCAGTCACAGTCCTTTTGTATTGGCTTGAACTTCAGAGAAGTAGATATCAAACAGGAGAGGACTTAGGACTGATCCCTGTGGGACGCACTTGTAACTGGCCGGTAGTCAGATTTGGAGTCCACTGCTTTCACAGTGTGTGTTCTATCAGTGAACCAGTTGGCAATCCATCTTATGACATAGGGGTTTATGCCTAGTTTAGTGAGTCTTTCTATGATTCCTGCGTGAGGGATGGTGTCAAAGGTCTTGGCAAGATCTAGGCAGACCGTGTGAACTATCTTGCCCTCATTTATAGCTCTGGTGACAGACTCGAAGAAGTCTGGCATGATCTACCTTTCACAAACCCAAACTGTGTGAGGTCCAGACTTTGGAGATTCCCAGTGTCCTTATTTATAAGGTCCATGATGATGTGCTCCATAGCCTTACATATCAGACTCGTCAGACTAATGGGGTGGTAGTTCCCAGGGTCTGTAGCCACTCCCCCTTTGTGGAGTGGGATGACCATAGCAGTGCACCATTCGGTAGGATCAAAGCCTGAAATGAGGCTGTGATTAAACAGGGTACTCAGGTGTGATATCAGTTCACTTTGTAATTCATGTATAACACAGCCAGGGATATTATCAGGTCCCATGGAAGCTGTATTCTTGGCTTTGGACAGTGTGGTTTTTACCTGTGTAGCTGTGATAATAGGGACTTGGCATTCCTCAGGTATTGTGATAGGCCCTTTAGGGGGTGAAAGGGGGGTAAAGTTCGCACTGAACCTGTCGACAATATGTTGGCAATATCAGTTGGTTCTGTATGTGTATTGCCACTGTGCTGTAACTCATAGCAGATCTGAATATTGCAATTTAGATTCTTGACATAACTATTGAATGCCTTGTGGTTGTCTTTAGAATCTGCAGCAATTTTGTTTTCATAGCTAGCTTTAGAAGATTTGATGATGGATCTCAGTTTTTTGCTGAGGCTAACAAAGGAGTTTTTCCAGTCTTGGGAATTCACCCTTTTCTGCAACAGTTTTTTCTTTCTGTTGTAGAGTTTGTTTATGGTGGGGGCCACCAGATTGGCTTCCTTTTTTTTGGAGGAGAGCATCTTGATTCTGTTTGGTATGGCCCATTCCATGCACTTATGTATGTGCTCATACAGTGCATTGGTGTATGATTCAGCAGTCATACACCTGTTTTTATAGGTTCATAGGTTAGTACTAGGCCATCAGCCCTAGGGCCTATACAATCCTAGCCATAACAATTCCCTGGCTATTTCTTCCCACAATATTTACTCCCCTGGACCCCTGTCTAGCAGGACGACTGATGTGATCCCCAGGGTGAATTTCCTATCTCCCATCCAATCATCAAGGTTCCTTTTGAAGAGGGCCAAAGAGGTGATCTGCTTGACATGTATTGGCAGTCTATTCCAGAGTCTGGGGAGTCTCTGGATCAGGAACCAATCCCTCCAGCATGTTTTGTTCATTGTGATGACAAGGTTTAGATCCCTGGAGCATGGGTCTCTGAGGGATTGGGATTTCTTTAAGTGTAGCATGTCCAACAGCTCTGGGTTTGACATGGCCTTGTATGTTAAGCAGAGATTGCCTCTGAGTAGACAATATGCAACAGAGTATAGGTGGTGTTTTTTTAGACCATCAGCATAGGGCATCTGCTTTAGGACTGTGATTCTTTTAGTGAGGTATATCTGCAGCCCTTCCAGTTGTTGCAGATGTCTTTAGAGGCATATACCAAACAGGTTGTTGTATTCTATAATGGATCTAATGAGGGATGAGTACAGTGGAACAATGACCTCCTTTTTTCTGGATGAAAAGCCCTTAGTGATGCATGAGTGTTGTGAAGTTAGCCACCTCTGTTTTTAGAAGCCCAAAACTGGCTTTGGAGACGTTTTTATGGTGGTTTCCCTTGGGGGGGAAGTGAGGGGGGATGTGGATATCCATGGTGATTAGCTTGTGGTCAGATCTGACCAGGGAGGAGATGATTACTGGTGTAGAGCAATAGTCACCCATGTTAGTAATGAGCAAGTCAAGGATGTTTCTACCCCTGGTGGGGATAAAAATGAGTTGGTCCAGGACGTTGGAATTAATGAATTCCAGAAAATGTTGAGCAAGTATGTTGGTACATGAGTAATTTTTCCAGTTAATGGAGGGGTAGTTAAAGTCTCCCAGTATAAGGGTATTAGGTTGTACCCTGATATTTTCCAGTGTGTTTAGGAATGTGGAGTAGGGGTCTTGGGACATGGTGTGGGGGGGGGGTCTATAGCAGGCTACAACCTGGATTGCAGTTTTACCCAGTGTTAGTTGTACCTGAAATATCTCTGATGCGTTATGTTGGGCTATTAGTCTGGAGGTGTGCATAACCTTTATGAATATGAAGACATCACTGCCTTTAGTGCTTCGGTCCAGGCTTAGAGGCCGAAAGGTGTGGTATGAATTATAGCCTGGTAGTGCTGGAGTGCTTTCCAGAGCCTTGAACCAGGTCTTGGTCACTGCACAGATGTCGATGTTCTCCATTTTAAGAAGTGCTTCGAGCAAGTGCATTTTGAGATTTAGACTTCTAGAGATGAGTAGCATAACCCTCAGATTTTGTTTGCTTGTAGCTGTTACAGTGGTAATTTTGTCTTCAGGACATTGCCTAAAAAGGCACTATAGGGGTGGCAAGAGCCTTGGCCAGTATCCGGAATCCCAGGGGTGACAGCTGCAGGCCATCTCTGGCAAAGCATAAGGTCTGTCAATCATGTCATCCCAGGCAGACAGATACTGGATCCTTTTAGAATAGTACCAGAAACTTAGCCAATTGTTGAAGACAATCATTTTCTGCTTGTACTGTGGTATCATTCTGGGTGATGGTAGGATGCTACTCAGAGCTAGGGTCATACCTGCCTGGGCTACAAGATCCTGTATTCCAGGGAGGTATGTCTCAGGTTATTCACACCAACATGGGCAATGACAGAGTCATATTTGTACCTGTTGTGGAGCTACCTAAGTGTGTGCATTATGTGGCGGATCCTGGCACCCGATAAGCAGCTGACTGTAACTTTCTCCTTATTCAACCTAGTGAGTGGGACATCAATGTGCCTTACTATTGAGTCACCTATGAGTAGTGTATTGGGTAAGTTGTTTTGCTTTATGGACTTTGGTTGAGTGGCCACTGTTTATGTGAGCTGTGTCTCATGGTTTGTGCTGAAATGTGGTGGTTGTTTGCATTTCTGCCTTCGAGGTCTCTGTTGTTTGGGCAGATTTTTATTGAAAGCCTCCACGAAAGTAGGTGTGTGTTTTGTGTTACTATGTGAGGGTTGTGGTGGCGTAAGTTCTGGAGGGCTATGTGTTGAATGTGGTGTGGTGCAGGTGTTAACCTCCTCCTCTTGACTGGCTAATCCAGTCTTGGCTGGAGAGTGCTTGGTTTCCAGTTTGGCTCTATATGTGCATCTCTCACAAGTTATAGTGTTGTGAGGTAAGAGGAAAGGGTTGTCTGTGTACATGAGGCAGTTGCTACATTGCCTCAGGATGCCCAAGTTCACCAGGTTGACAGGAGAAAGCACAGGGAACTGACCTTTAGACATGCCTGGATATGAGCTCAATATATTAAGTACTGAAGCCTTTTATGGGAAAGATGTCACTCAAAGTGTCTGAGTCTGTACAGAGCACTGCCAAGCACTTGAGGGGAAATTAATACATAGACCCTGAAAATGTAAGGATGAAGTATTTAGGCAGATATTCTAAGGTTAGGAAGAAATCAAACAGTACTTACTGAAAATAAAGAATTAGCTTGTCATGAATGATGAAAAGAGGGGAGTCGCATGAATGGTTACTGCCTGGCTACTATTAATGCTGGTTTCAGCACAGCTTCACTCTGGTGGGATGCAATACTCCTTTGCTTCTTCTCTCACCAGAAACAAAATGTTAGCACCAATCCCAAGAAGAGAAGCAGGCCATGGCCTGTTTGGTGATCCACATTCTTGTTCCAGATGTTGCAAGGGTCTGCAGGCTTGTAGCCTTTTTCTGGTAGATGCCTCAAATAGCAACCAAACCAATCAGGTACGTTAAGCATAGACACTCACTCTCTAACCGGAAAGATTCAGGAATCAGTGCACTCTGCTCCTGCTCTCACCAGAATCAGAATATAAGCACAGATTCCAAGCTGTCACCTATAAAGCAGTTATTAAGCTTTCTGGTGATCAGCAGTGTCCAGGAAATAATGTAACTGCACTCCTTCTCTCTCCAGGAGAAAACAGAAGCACTAATCCCAAGATGACTACTGAGAGGCAGAATGTGGGCTCTACAATAACTGGTGGTCTTGCAATAGATGCTTAAAGGTAAGATGAAAAAAATGGTTTATCCTAAACACTGCAGTGTGCACTAGAGGAGTTAGATGTGAAAGTAGGTAACTTAAGTTTTACTAGTCTAAAAAGTTAAGTTTTAGTGGAGAGTCACAATTTTTAAAGCAGCAAGATAAATTGAAAGGGGGTGGTCACTTTTTTATTCCAGTACTATGGAATACAGTAGGCTGGCCAATAAATTTAAATAGCTGATGGGGAGTGATTTCACAAAATGATAATTTTGTGCTTACACCAACCAGTGAAAGCAGAGAGGAAATGAGATATATGGGTGGGAGGATGGCAGAATGGTTAAGGTGTTTACCTTGGAGACACAAGTTGCAGGATTTGATTCTCACATGGGGTAATTGGCTAGGCTTAAAATGGGCAACAAGTCTAGTACTAATCTATGAACCTTTCTATGGTCAAATTAACATAAGGGGCAGCAACTAGAAAAACAGTGGTGTTTAAGAACACAACACTAACCAGGTGGGAGGGTGGGAAAAATCTCTGTCTGACTCACAAGAGACAGAGCTGTGGTGTCTTTTTAAGTTTTAATATGTAGTTAAAAGCAGTAGAAGCCTGATCCTAGAAGGCAGTTCTGCAGTAACTACCTATTTGCTGCTGATTGCTCACACTTATCTTATAGATTCATAGATTCATAGATTAGTACTAGGCTAACTACCCTTGTGGGCCATTTCAAGCCTAGCCAATTACCCCATGTGAGAATCAAACCCTGCACCTTGTGTCTGTAAGGTAAACACCTTAACCATTATGCCATCCTCCCACCCTTATGCCATCCTCCCACCCGTCATTATCCCTTGACTCTTGTTGATTATTTAAGATCTTTAGCCATGTCTGTAACATGTACAAGCAAAATTATTAATTTCTGTACTTTAATAGCTCTATTTAGTTGTTAATGTTCAACATATATTATTAGATTTCTGTTTTGGTTTAATAGTTTAGACTATCTACTCATTCCTGTAACATGCACTTTTTATCTTCTACCCATTATCTGATAATTGCTAGTAATATTTTTATTAAACATGTACTCCTCTCTCTTACGATAGACTTTTGTAAATGTAATGGATGTATTATGCATTGAACATTTCCCCAGGCCCCCCTTAAATGGCTACCCCCAGTAAATAAACACTAATAATTAAATGAATGAATGAATTAATTAATTAGTGCACTGATTCAATGTTTTTGCTTTGATATTCAAATATTAGAACTTCTCAGTTTTTTATATTCCCCACAGAACTCCTGGAATGCTCTCAAGAGTATCATGGGCTGCCTTACAATGTTACTTCAAGTCGACAACTTGCTGTTGGTTGGTGAACGATGGCAAACTTCCTTGCTGCAATTAAGTGGTAAAGGGAGGAAAAAAAATCACATTTATTTGGCAAAATGCACAGGACAAAACTTTGGTTAACTTTACATGATGGAAAAGCTAACTGCCTCTACTACCTCATCCTCTTTTCATCCATCCATCCATCCATCCATCCAGCCATTCACCCATGCATTTTCTAAACCTTTTTTTCCTTGGCAAGGGTCACAGTAGTAGTAAGGTGAGCAGGGAACTTCCCTTTTCCAACTAACAGCCACCAACTCATGCGCTGTGATCTGCAGGCATTCCCATGGAAGCTGAGAGATGTAATTCCTCCAACAGGTCCAAGGTCTACCTGAGGGTCTTTTTCTATGGGATATCCTCACAACACAGACAGACCATGTCATGTGACTTCCTCAGTTTTTTTTATTTTTTTCAAGTCTTTTGGGTTTCTAATACCATGATGGGAATGGACCCCCATTCCTAAGTTAAGGTATAATTAAAGTCCATGAAATTATTATTGCTTCAATCTTTGATGTTAGCCAGAAGTGTTCTTTGCACCACCTGCAATGTGCCCAGTAATGACTCCAGCAGTTTGTACAGAGTTGCATGTATCGGTAACGGGTCTATATCAGATGAACAAAAAATCCATTAATCGAACGTGTAAAGAGCGAAGCTTCACGGACATCGAAAACGGTATTGTGGGGTCTCAGTACAGTGAGGAGTAGGGTATTTGCCCTTTCCTCACTGTAGTGCGATCTTGGAGTTAGAATATAAATGTAGCAGGGGGTGTGGGGGGCTACCGATTTTGATTTTCATGACGTTTTGATTATTCTGTATTCGATGAACGGATTTTTCTTTCATCTGATATAGACCCATCGGTAACATATTAAGTACAATTGTAAATTCTTCTTTATAACACCCGTTGCTCCTGCTACTTCTAGAACTGTATGAGTATCTTTCTTCCACATTGCCCTCATTTCTGCCTGCAAATCCTGGTACTTTATGACTTTGTGTCTCTCTGTCAGCATCAATTCTAGTATATAGTTTATATGTTATCAGAAGACAAGTTACTGGGCTATAGTTTTTAGGATAGCTTGCAGGTTTACTCTTACGTAGGAGTATTGTTTTTCCTGTTGTTAGCCAGACTGGTGTCTGTTCAGAGTGTGCATATAAATAGTTCTTACTCATGGCGAAATCTTCATGTAAAGGTGTTAATACTTTTAACCAGAAGTTAGGCACTACATCTGGGCCTGGAGTTTTCAGTTTAGAAGCTTTTCTTAACTTTGTTTCAATCTCTCTGGCCGTTACTTCATCCCATTGCATATCCTATACATTTGAGCTTCTTATTCTTTCTTTTACACTTTCTATCCATTTAGCATGTTTGTTATGTTTTAGAGGGTCTTCATAAATATTTCTTCAAACTATTTCTATTTCTTCTTTTTTTGGTGGTGCCTTGTTTCCCAATTCTCTATAAAACTTTGGGTCATCAATAAATTGCTTATTTTGTACGGTTCCTTTCTATTTATCTGCATATCTTCTATTTTTTTTTCTGTCTGTGCTATTTTTAGTTTATTTGCAATAGTGCACAATAGATGCTGATATGTTCTGATACTGTGCGTTGCTTTTATCAAGTCTATCTTTCTCAGTATTTCTGTTGATCTGTTCCCTCTTCTATTTACTCTTCTAACCGTGACACTTCTTGTCTTAATTGCTTTATAGTTTTCTCTGTTTGATACTTCCATGATGGTATTGGTTTTCTCTCTTTCCTTTGCCTTACTACCCTGTATTTTTGTGGTAAGACTTTATCTGTTATTAATTTAGTTGCATAGTAATAATCCTATTTAATTCTGTTACATCGCATGAATTTCTGTGGATAGTCCTAATTACTGTGTTCATTTGTTTTATCAAACTTCTAACTTTTTGGGTTTTATTGACTTTCTGTAATCTGTTTCTTTCATTGATCTTAAAATGTCTGTCCATCTCTATTAAATCAAGCAATTCTTCTCTTAGGTCATTTTCCTCTAAACTGGGGGTATTTTTTTTTTGTTCTCCATTCCCTGTGGGCATTCTATAGGTAGTTTCACAGCATATTCCTGTGCCACATTCTCTTTGGTTTCATCCTGTGTCATCCATTGCTTTTTTGTATGGGAACTCACTGGCCTATCACCCCACAACATTGGCTGCTTCAGAGTTGTCAATATTTCCTGTGCCTCCCCTTGCTGTGCAACACCGACCGGACATTTGCACTGTGGAAAACTCCAAAGTGACTTCATCTGGCAACCGATCAGATGTTTCCCACTCCACTGGTTTCGCCTTAATTTGGGGATCTATTGTTCTAGCCTGCTGTGATGCTTTCTGAGTTAGATTTTCTACACTAAATCCTTCACTTCATAAGTAATCCATAATCTCAGTTTCTATTTTTATTTAACTTCTCCATTACTAATCCTCCTTTCTACTTTTTTTCTTTGTTTTCTTATTTTTTGTATTGTAAAATTTTCCATATCTGGATGTCTTTGCCTGTATTTCTCTTCAAATATCTTTGTTGCTGCTCTTTTTATTTTGATTATTTTTGCTTTCTCCTTTGCATAAATATTACACCATATTAAATCTCTTTTTCTTTTCCATTCCATATTTCTTCTTCGGATGTCTCCTGCTCCTCCTGTTTCTCCTTACTTTGGGGACTCGTTGTTCCATCATGCTGTGATGTAACCTGTGTCAAACTTTCTACACTAAATCCTTCACTTTGCAAGTGTTCCATACCTTCAGCTTCTATTTTTTAACTTCTGCTTCACTGATCTTCTGTTCTACAGTCCCTCTTTGTGATCTTATTTTTTGTATTGTGAACTTTTCCATATCTGGATGCCTTTGTCTGTATTTCTCTTCGAATATCTTTGGGGCTGCCTTTTTTGTGTAGATTAGTTTGGCTTTCTCCTTTGCATACATATTGTACCAGATCAGATATCTCTTTCTTTCCCATGTCCATATTTATTTTTTATACCTTTCAAAAGTATCTAGATATTGTTCTTTATATTATGTAACTTCCTCAGCTTAGAGAAGCAGTGGCTGTACTGTGAGATCCTCCTGGGATGCCAGGCTCCATACTCCATTACAGAGACTCTGCTTAGCTACCTTGTAAAGGAACCCTACTTCTGTTACTTGTATGTGTCATCTCATTGTTTCGGTCAGTATGCAGCATTCATGACCATAGGCTAGGATGGAGATATACAGTGACCAGTAAATTGAAAGTGTTTTCCTAAGATTCAGTTCTTGCTTCCTCACCATAGTCCCATAGAATGACTGCAGTATTGCTGCTGCTGTTGATTCACTCATCCACTGGTCTTTCCCATAATCCCCTTTACATTCACTCATAAGCAAGACACCAAGATACTTAAACTCTTCCACTTGAGGTTGCTGTCCCACCTTAGCTAGAGAGAACAGCTCACTCACTTCCAGGAGAGAAACTTATCCTGTCATTTGGAGGTGGTGATTTTCAGCCCAGCTGCTTCACACTCTGCAGCTGACCACTCCAGTACACACTGCAGGTCACATTCCCTTGAGGCTAAGAGAAAAATATCATGTGCAGGAAACTGATGTAACCCTCATAGCCCCAAACTAGGAAATGTCAGTGCAAACTGCAGTTTAAATAAATACCACTGTCTTTCTTATGTGATCTTTTCAGTCCTTAACATACCTCTCAGCCTCTTAGGGCAAGAAATCTGGAGGAAAGCCATAAATAATGTGGGAACAAAGACCGAAAAATAGGGACAATTTTTAAATATTGCTCTTTCAAATGTAGAAAGTTGATAGAATAACAGGTTTGCATTAGCATGAATTTTCTGAAGAGTGTCTGAAACTCAAATGTCTGTCATTATTTTCTGACTTCATTCCTCAGTGACTTGCAATAATTTGCCAGGACACCACAATTTTATGGAGAAAAGATGAAAAAGTATCACGCAAAAATCTGGACATTCTGCAAAAATATGGACAGTTGAGAGGTATGTTCCTTAACTTTCCCAACATACATTTCATAAGTATGTTGTTTTGCTCTTGACCAGTGTATTTATTTGAATATTTTCATTTTTTTCAGCTTTTCTGTGTTGTTTTAAATTGCCTGCATTATGGGCAATTTAATGACCTACTAGAGGAACTATACCTACTGGAGACACTCACTATTCAACCAAATACCCTATTCATGGGAGACTTTAACTACCAATCTATAGACTTGGAAATGTACACTGCCTTTAACTCATGGACACAACATTTCCTGGACTTTGTCAAACACCCTGGACAAAATAGTAGACTCTCCAACCAGACAATCAAATATATTGGACCTAGAAATCACCAACATAGGAGAGCATTGTAACCCCCCCCCCCCCCACCTCTGTGTCATGTACTCATTGGTGAAGTTGGAGAGCAAAGCTGTTTCCCTTGAAATAAAAATAAAATCAACACGGAAACCCCAACTAAACCTGTAGCAGTTAAGAACTATACTAAAGCAAACTACATCCTCTTAAGTGACAGTTTGTCAAAAATAATTATCTACAAACCCAGAGAACACAGCTACCTATGTAGAATTATTTACAGAAAACCTGTACAAACATGTAAATTGATGCATTGAGGCTGCTATACCTACCAGGAGTAAGCCAAATTCTAACCCCCAAAACAAAACCACACCGATGGAATCCTTACTTTAATAGGCTATATATCAAAAAAAGTCATGGCCAAAATCAGAAACAGCTCTCAAAGAGATTCAACTAATTCAACTAAACAGGAAACTAAAAAGTCTAATAAAGTCCAACATGACGGATTATGAGGTCATGATAGCCTCCCAGGCTAAGGACAACCCCAAGGCATTCTTTAGCTATGTCAGAAACCTTAAAGGTAATACTCAGCAGTGTGGAGAACTGGTGGAAAAATGACACAACCTTCACTGACCAGGGTGACATTGCAAATCTACTGGCTGATAAACCTAACTCTAATTTCACCCCCCCCTTCCCTCCACTGCCCCCGTGAAATCCCATCTAGCATAATCTCCAACTATCAACAGGGAGCAGGTCCTGGAGGCACTTATTAAGGCCAAAAACACTGCTTCAGTGGGCCCCCACACAATTTCCCCAGTTGCTTCTTAAATAGCTTAAAACAAGATCTAGCAGGACCACTTGAGGCACTCTTCAACTGCAGCCTCAAAATAGGCTACATGCCAGGTGAATAGAGCCCCACAATGGTCATTACTCCTCGTAAGGGTGGATCATCAGCTGACCCTGGGAACTACAGACCAATCAGTCTAACAAGTCTAATATGCAAAGCCATGGAACAAATTATCATGTAAATGATCACCAAAGGAACTGGCAATCTACAGACACTGTACCAATCCAAGTTTGGCTTTGCTAATTGAAGGTCTTGTTTGCTAAACCTGGTAGACTTCCTTGAGAGGGTCACCATGGGTATGGATGATGGGAAAATGGTGCATACTGCCTACGTAGACCTGGCCAAGGCATTTGATACAATACCCCTCAGGAATTGTTGCAAACTCTCCAAACTAGGCATAAATCTCTACATAACTCATTGGATTGCCAGATGACTCACAGATAGGACCCAGTAAGTCAGGATAGGGGAGACCACTTCTACCAAGAGACTGATCACCTATAGAATATCCTAGAGCACAGTGATGGGCATGCTCCTGTTTGGTATCTACTTCTTGGAAGTCAAGGCTAATGTCAAAGGTCTCTGGCTCACCAAGTTTGCAGATGAAAATTGTAAGCAATCATAGACTCACTACAAGAGGGTCTAACACAAACAAATGACTGATGCAAAAGCCACGGATTAAAACTCAATACAAATAAATGCATTATAGTGCCCTATGGGAAAGCATCTACCCTAGCTAATTACTTCATTGATAAAACACCTCTAATAGTAAGAGGTGACCTGATAGTTAGGGATCCGAGAACATATGTAGACAGTAATCTGGAGCTCGACCAGCACATAGCCAAATAGTAAGAAAATCATTCTATGTCACCTAACTCATAAGCAAGGTTAAGGCATCCAGGTCCAAGGAAGTATCAGTACCACTCTACTCAGCCCTTATCAGACCCATCATCGAGTACAATGACCCCTTTGGCATGTATCTAAACAGGTACTTGCAGCAGATGGAATACCCTCAAATGTTCCTCAACAGGAGAATCCAGGGTATGAATATCCTGTCCTACACAGATTACCTTATGGCCCTATCTGTGTCCTCAGTCATCTACAGATTACTGAGAGGTGATCTATGCCTAGCATATAAGCCATCCTCAGATCAAGCTCTGATGGATCTATTGGACATCCGCAAGACAAACAGCACCATAAACACTAGATCCAAGGACCTGAACTTTTTTTGTGACATAAATAGAATCTGCTGGAGGGACTGATATGTGTCTAAAGGATTCTTGCACTATAGAATAAGCTCCCCATGAATGTGAAGCAGAGTTCATTCCCTTCCCTGTTCAAAAGATACCTTAATCATTGGATGGGAAATAGCAAATTCACTCCTAGTCAGGCCCTCATGTCTCTGATGGACAAAGGTCAACAGTAAGTAAATTAATTTTCAATGAACATGGTATCCTCATAACCCTGAGCTACCTCTTTATTAACATGCCCTACCATATATGTGTCTGAGGAACTCTGAGACAAAACTGAGTTGGTTTGCATGGCTGAGCTTGTAAAGACCCTTGTTCATATGTTCATAGTAGATTATTAGGCTAATGGATTAAGAACCTTTGCAAGCCTAGCCAATATAACCCAATTTTACCCGATATATGGCCCCTATACACAAGATGATGGCATGGATTTGTGCCTGTGAATTGAGTATCTTACTGACTGTTAGCCTAGTATGAATCTATGAACCTACAGTATGTTCTGCATATTAAATGCATTTATCTGCAGGGATTCTAAGATGGCCGCCAGCTAAATAGCACATACTACAGCCTGCTCTCAACATCATCTCCTAATGTAACCTAATCGGAAGCTATCGCTTCATTAAAAATCAACAAAAAAGTACATCCTGCGTGAATAATCCTATCTTTACACTGATAAAGAAGTTGTTTTTCAGATCTAAAATAAGGAAAAGCTATACTAACACTCGGATCAGGTTGGTAAATGCACATTCTCTCCTGTACATGTGCTTGAGCCTTCTGGTATATTAGAAGGTATCTACAAAAGGACAAGAAGTAAGATTTCACATATCACAAGAAGAATGGAACAAATGGAAACTCACTCTTCTAAGACAAGACTCTCACTTATTGCATCTCCTGATAAAGAAGTATCTACCAAAAGAGAGAAAAAACACAAAAATATAAGCTGAGGCTATAAAACAGCCACTGAAACCAAAGCCTGAACAATCCTTCGATATGGAAGACTTAAAAACAGCCCTACTTCCCCTGCAAACGGAAATACAGTTTCTCTTCAAAACTTACAGCTTTTGGTAATAATCTAGATCAAATTCTGTCCAGATTAGACAAAAATGAGGCAGGAATCCTGAGCAATGAGATAAAAATAAATGAGATACAGAAAGCCTCCAACATTACCGAAAGTTTAATCAAAGATATGCAGCAAAAACTGATTGATATAAAGCTAGAGCGAGACGAAACAATGTTCTAATTAGAGGCATTCCAGAAAGGTATGAACAGTCACAACTGACAAACATAGCAAAAGAAATCTTTCAACTATTTCTTGAAAACAAGGATCTGACTCAATAAATGACTATAGAGAGAATTCACCAGACTCTAAGAAAATCTCAAACACTAGATACCCCTAGACAAATATATGTAAGAAACCAAATATATACCAAATATACGCTAAAAAGAACCATGACTCACTGCAAGTGCTTGCTTTCAAGAAATCACTTTTAATAGAAAACAAATAAAAACAAACCCCTGAGGGTTAAAACTATTTTACACACAGGTTAAGCGCTTTCAGTTAGCAGATGAAGTCTGATGAAGTTGGAGCATTGTCTCTGACGAAAGCGCTCACAATAAATAGTGTGGTGTGGAGTATATACAGCCTGTTTGCTTTTTTTGTTAGTTTACCACTCTATATATATAAATAAAATGCAATCAAAACCTATCCCTATTGTCAACGGCACAAGGCAAGGATGTCTGCTTTCACCATACTTGTTCAACATTTATATAGAAACTCTTCTTATCAAAATAAGTCAAAGAACCTATCATCATTTTATGCACATCTTTAAAGTCCAAATAAAATATACAGCTTTTGCTGATGACCTAAATATTTACTTCAAACTCCCAAATATTGATCTAAATAAAATTCTAAAGTCCATTGAAAATTTTTCCAAAATATCTAACCATGCCATTAACCCAAATAAATCCGTTATATTCCCTTTAAATCCCTTAGGACACAAAGAATTATATTTTCCTGATTCTAAAATCAAAGTAGATTACTCTCTCAAATATCTGGGTATTACTTTTGCCTGCCCCCACTCTGATTTAAGTAAAAACAACCTGTACAAAACATGGACAAATATTATGGAAGACATAAAGAGATGGTTAAATCTAAATCTATCCCCTCTATCTAAGGCTGCAATAGTTAAAATGAACATTCTCCCTAAATTACTGTTTCATTTTAATGCTATTAATCAATATATACCAAATTTCTTTTTCTCCAAATTAAGAACAACTCTAAGGAAGTTTATATGGCATCCTAAAAGCACCAGAATTAGCTATTCCAGATTAATATTCCCAAAGAAAAAGGAGGTCTAGGACTACCTGACTTTCAACCTTACTATGATATTATTAATGCTAGTCGAATCATACAAATAGCATACTATGAATCTTCTAATAATGAATGGTACCCACTCTGCATTAAACTATACTATCATCATCTAATCTCCTCAAATCTAAACCCTAAAGCCATACCCTTTTTAAAAGCCAAGACACTAAGGGAGTTCAAAATACACCCCATAATCATAAGAAATAGCCTACTATTCCAGAAACGTATATCTTCCATAAATATTAGCGACAGCTTAATACTTGGACAACCAATCCACCTCAACCCAAACATTAAATTAAATAGCACTATGGTAAATCTACAACATTACCCCCTAATTAAAAGTGTACAGTTTGGGATTTCTGCCAAATTAAAAATCTTTCAATCGAAAACATAAGGCAAAGATTAAAAGTAAACAAGAGTTATAACATTATAATTAAACAAATAATATATTTAACCAACACAATTGTAGCAAATGTCAAAATAGGCAAGCAGGGAATGCATATATACCAACAAATTATAAAATGATTGCTTCTAAGAACAAAAATGCTATCAAATACTTATAGACTAATAACAAAAATTAAATACCAAGACTCAATCCTATACTCAAAATGTTTGGAAGAGAAAAACAACAAGATTACCTTAGCTCAAAAATCTGCTGCAATTGATCTTACCATGAAACTAACCCCTTTTAAAAAATTAATATATACTCAGATAATGATTAACAACAATGCATACCACACACCAGTCTTTTTACATAAAATCAATCCTACCTAATCACCTTTTTGTCCTTCTTGCCCAAATAGTGAAGCTGACACCCTACATATTTTCTGGAGCTGCAAAATATATATAAATTATGGTGTTCGCTAAGATCTAAATTGGAGGAAAAAGGTGTACACTAAATCCACTTTGTCATGGAAAATTGCAATTCTCCATATATTCCCCAAAAATTATTCATATACAAACAAGCACATCATAATAACGCTATGTGCCATGGTTAAATCATATATAGCACAAAGCTGGCTAGACAGAACTAAAATTACATGGGATGAATACAAATGCATGGCTACGAAATATATCAGCTAATAAGCTAATTACTAAAAGCAAAAAAAAAAACTACTCTATTATCAAAAATATTGGAAAGCTCTTTTAGATGTCTTAGAGTAATCATAAAGGCAATCTGGAGACATTAGAATTGCTATTGCATTAGGTATTGGGGACTATCTAAAGAACATAAAAATTTAGATTAATTTTCACTATATGACAAATTTGAGAGGTCATGTAAAGGTAACTTATCATCAGGAGTGACATAGAGCTGTAAATAGTGTGTACATAGTTAGTACAAAGTATAGTTTCTAGTTAGGTTGAGTAATGTTAACCAGTGTGTTTGGTCAGTGGCAGATCCTACTAAGACCAAGTTAGGTCACTGCTATTTATGCACAAACCTCAAGACAATAAATGTTTTTTATCTAATAAGTTGTCACATCAATAACTGTATGTACCAAATGGCTAAAATCTCTTTTTATTTACTTTGTATAACTGTATTGGTCACCGATTGTTTATGCTCTGTTATATTAAAATTGCATATGTTACTGGGATTATTTTGTACCTTGTCATTTTTATTTAAAAAGATAGAAAAATATCAATAAAAATTTAAATTTGAAAAAAAATACATTTATCTGCAAATACTTTTCAAATAGTGTGATCTATCTACACTGTTATGGGGCATTTAATGATAAAGTGGTGTAGTGAGTAGCTTTGTCAACTCAGAGCATGAGGCTCTCCAAATCTGGTTCTTAGCTGATGTGCCTTCTTTGTGGATTCTGTATGTCTTTCATAAGTTCTTGTAAGATTTCTCTATTTTCCTAGGTACTTCAGTTTCCTTTCACATCAAAAAAACATGCAGTAGTTGGATTGGTGACTCTAAATTTTCTGCAGGTGTGGGTGTATGTGTGTGTGTGTTTGTGTATGCATGCATCTGTGTTTATGATATAGAAGAAAGGCCTTGCAATCTATGTCCACTCCCTACTTATCTAGCAAACCCTTGGGATGGGGGTTGTTATTCATGGGGAGGAGGCATATGTGACTTCACAACGTTTGACTTGATGTCAGTAAGCAAAAGCTGAAAGTTAGGATTTTGATTACTGAAGTATCAAGATAACTGCACTTATACTAGCATAAGCAAAAGTGTTTGTACTTGATTTGGTCATGCATGTCTACAGAGCTAAGTGCCAATATGTTGTGAATGGTTTACTATCAAAATGTGGAATGGCACTTATGCAAAACTGGGATGGTCAAATGCGTGTTTTCCAGTTTCCGTAATGCCAATCTGGAAATATTCAAATCCTCATTAGCGAACGGTTGTGTGCATTTGCTAATCTGTTGTCAGAATGTCAATCCCATATTAGCGAATGCACACAACCATTCGCTAATCCTCATTAGCACACGGTTGTGTGCATTCACTAATATGGGATCGACATTCTAATAACAGATTGCACTAAGGTCGAGATCTGGAAATTTACTGTTTTCCTCACTGTAGTGCGATCTCTGATTTGGAATATATAATATGCAAGGGCTTGCCCCCCTGCAAAAACATTACTGTTAACACAAAATTTCTACATTAGAACTTCTGGTGTTCGAATGTCGATTGTATGGTTACCGTTTCTGACATTTTGGCAATTCTGTATTACCAGTTTCGGGTAACGAATTTGATTAAACAATGGAAAATTGTTTTTATTTTCCACATTTTGATAGTAAATCATTGTGAATATTTATAAACAAGAAGTCAGTAAGAACTAATTAACTAACTAACTGGCCAATTTATTAACTAACTGCAGTTGGCCCTAAATGTAAATGTTCCTTATTTCTTTGCTATATACTCACAGTGATCAAATTTACAACTTCTAAAATATATTTCATATCATGTTTACAAGTTTTAATTTCATGAATATATATTATAGTTATGCAACCACAAATGTGAGTGAAAACAAATATTGCTCAGTATGAGTCTCATGAAAAATCTTTCGGACACATTTGATTGTTACCATCAATTCTAATTGTCTAACTTGGGCCTGCCAATTAGTACAACTGCAATGATCTCCATTTCGGAGACAAGGTATATAGGTATAGCCATTCAGAGAAATTCCTGATTACTGTCTTGTCAGACCTCACTGTGCCAGTGCTCCCCCTACCAGTATCATGGTTGCACAGGCACCTACCAACACACACACACACACACACACACACACACACACACACACACACACACACACACACACACACACACACACACACAAACATCCATGCAGATGCAAACAAGTTCCTACAGCTCACACTCACTAAACCATTCAGTCACACACCCACATGCATGCTCCTCCCACACATTAACATACAGAGGAAGCCTCCCTATATTCATCTCCCACAGGTCAACCACCAGTACATACACACACTCATTAACCTGTAGCTGCATTTATGCCACTATGGACACACACACACACACACACACACACACACACACACACACACACACACACACACACACACACACACAGTCACATTCAACCGGCTGTGTGGTACCTACCCTTAGTTATGGTACAAGCCACAACCATTGCATAGGAGTGAACTGGAGTACATTTCCCTGTGTACACTTTTTCCTCCTTGAGAGAAAAATAACATGATAGACCAATTATCTGGAGTCACTCTACTGCATTATTCTGGTGCCCACACCATTTTTTGGGGAGAGCACATGGTTAGTATTAACTGCACTTCTAGACTGCCACACATGCATGTGGCTTCATCAGTGAAACTGCTGTTCATGCTATGGCCAGTGCTCACATAAAACAGCAGTGGGATATTGGTCTCTGAGTCACCCGGCCTTACTGCTTTGCAGAAAACTTCATAGTAAAGACTTTTGCAGTGTAGTAAGCCTTTCAGGATCACAGGAAATATTTTTAGAAATAAAATACTTCTGTTTTTGTAGAACATGCATTGTATTTTACAGAAATAAATGTGTAATGTGTTAATATTTTCACCATGTTAAATCTTTGAGGGTGAATAGCAAAATTCACTTAGCTTATAAAAATGACTATTATTATTACTAATTTTGCTTCTGTTCTGCTTATTTATATAGTTACTCTACAGATCTCTTCTGTTGAGAAATGCCATCTCAGCCTCCACTGAAGTATGCAGTTAAATTTAAAAACAAGAACCTGTGATTAAGTTAATAGATTTTCATGCAAGAGTTCACCTGCAAGATTTCTTTTCCAATGGCCATCAATTATTACCAGTTCTGACCACAAACAGAAGAATGACAAAATAAAAAAAAGGATACTTGACTACACAAAGGGTTATAGTTAGCCATATGAGCAAATATTAACTTTAAAGTGTTGTTATTCATTGTCTGACAATTACAACAATAAAGGGCTTTGTTCTTTCTCCTTTCTCTTTATTAGTCACAGACACAAAATGTTGTCTTCTTCACACTCTTTCCCTATCATGCTCATGTGTGTGTGTGTGTGTGTGTGTGTGTGTGTGTGTGTGTGTGTGAGTGTGTATGTATATATATATATATATATATATATATATATATATATATATATATATATATATATATATAGACATAAAGATATATAGATAGAGATATATAGATATATAGACATAGATATACATGTGCATGCATAGTAATTGTATAAGTTATACTGGGATGCAAACAACCTGTGTAGTTTGAGTTAAGAAGCTTATAGGAGAGAAATAAATGGGATAATGGAAAATGCTACACACACAGCTGTAGGAAAAAATCAAATGCTGAAATTTACATAGAACGGGCAACTCTATAACTTTCTGTACTATCACTGGGGAACAGGTCCCTAATGCTGTCTCTAAGGCCAAGAACATTGCATCAATGGGCCCAGACAATATCCCAGGATACCTTCAAGATAGCATGGAACATGACCTATAAGGCCCTCTGGAATTGCTATTTAATTGTAGCCTCCAAATAGGCTTTATGCCTCATGAACGAGAACAGCAACAGCCACCCCTCTGCTCAAAGTTGGGCTATCTACAAACCCTGGAAACTACAGACCCATAAGTCTTACTGGTCTCATATGCAAGCCATGGAAAGAATTATCATGGAAATGATCAATAATGACGTAGGAAACCTCCAGACAATGGAACTAACCCAATTTGGTTTCATTAAGGGCAGGTCATGCCTACTCAACCCGGTGGATTTCTTTGAAAAGGTCACCAAACAAATGGATGAGGGGAAAATGGTTCACAACACCACAGTACTGCATTCAGGCATTGTTGACAAACTCAAGAGGTTAGGTATAAACCCTTATGTCACCTGGTGGATAGTCAGCTGACTCACAGACAGGACCCAGGAAGCATGAATTGGGGAGGTCCAGCTCTACAAAGAGGTCAGTCATAAGTGGAGTCCCTCAGGGATCGGTCCTGGCACTGCTTCTTTTTGGCATTTACTTCTCTGAAGTCAAGGCTAATGACAATGACCTCTGCTTGACTAAATTTGCAGATGATTACAAATTAGAAACAGTCAAAGAATCTCTCATCTACACAAACTTATTTATTTATTTGTTGATTGATTGACATTTGCTGACCAGGAAAGTCTACTGGGTCAGAAATCCATTTTCAGTAGAGGCTCGGGTACATATCAAAATTTTTATCACAAGATAATATTTACAATAATAAAACAGTATATACATTTTTTTATGCAATCTCCTAGTGGTTATTAATACACAGAGTACAACGTTTTACACAATCTGCTTAAGTGTCAGTAGTGCAAAAATAGTATTTTTGATGGCATTCATTGTATGGAGGGAAAAAGACAGTAGATACAATTATAATAAACAGTTAATTTATACACTTTAATACATGAGAAGCTTAGGATTTATCCTAATAATGATTCTAAAAACAAGACAGTGAATGCTTCATCTTCCTTCTTGTATATGTTTAATCTCCCAAGCCTCTGCCTGATTACACTTATCAAGGGTATTAGAACTTGCCAGAGATTTGGGATGCATGACTAAGCTTAAAAAAGGACATTGTGGTCATTAGCCTAGTACACACCTATGAACAGTATTAGACTACAACTGAGCCACCGTATACCTGGAGAATGGACTTAGCCAGAGCTGTATGATTCCTGGATATGTGCTGTAGTGTGCATGTGGAACATCTCTTCAGTAAATCACAAGGACACTACCTACCTGGACCTGACCAAGAAATTTGACACAGTACCGCATTCGGGCCAGAGCTACTCTTTATGCATTCAGCACAGAAGAGATGCAAAGCAGACTAAGTACAATAAGCACCTATGTAGTAATCATAGACATTTACTTATGAGTTATAGGCCTATGAAGTCTTCCTCAGCAGGCAGCTAACCCTTATACAGCTGTGCCCCTTTCTCTGATATGTCTTCTCTGGTATTGTGAATGTGCTCATTTCTTTAAATTCACCTACTCATTTAGGAAAGCTGTACCATTTCCTTACTGTCCTATTACCACCCTCTCTATAAATAGGTATTTCCATACATTTTTCTCAACTTCCCACCCTCTGTTAGCCATGTCTCTTTCTCACCTCTCTGTCTCTCTCTTCACATTATATAGTATTTTTTCATTAAGTGTCATAACATCTAGCATAAATGAGTACATTTTGCATATAATGTAAATAGGAAGATGTGTTAAAGTAACATATGTAAGGAGGACACATAACTGTTACGTAGTTAGTCTACAACTGATGTTCTTTTGCAGGCTTGGTATCAAAATAGCTGTGGTGTAAGATGTATTTTGCAAGAGCACATTTTGTGAAAGATTCAGCAGCACTAGCACAAATATGCACCTCATCAAGGGATGCTGGAAGAACATTAAGCACTCTCCCTTAAAGTACATTGATCTATGTTATTTGCTAAATGGTTAGAGTACATTAACAACATTAAGAACATTTCCAAACTCTTAAAAACCAATACAAACAAAACCCTAAAAAGTTCTGGGGAGCACTCAACTCCCTACTTTGTCCAGGCACTAAAAATAATCCTTGTCAAAATCCTGACGAGACCCCCACTGAGATAGCCACTCTCTTTATTTTTCTAACTTTATTGACACCATAGCAAAGCTAACCTCCACCTTCCCACCAACAAACCAAAAACCACCAAATACACCATCATCTCCTTGCCCAAACTCCTCTATATCTACTTTCACATTCACACCAATACCCACCTCCACTAAACAAAAACTCCTTCATAAACTCAAACCATGTACAAATGCTCCCTACAACTTACCGGCTGAACTTCTACAATTAGCAGCCAACTCTGTTGCCTGTTCGGTTAGTATACTCCTCAACAGATCCATTAAGGAGGCCATCATACCTAACATTTGAAAGAAAGCATTTGTTCTTCCTCTACATAAAGGCGGCAACAATTCTGATATCTCTCTCCCATCTTTAAAATATTAGAAAAATGTGTTCACATTCAGCCTCTCAGTTATCTTGTTAATAACCACATCCTCTCCCCTACTCAGCACAGCTTCAGGCCAGGGCATAGAACCAGCACTGCTCTCATATCCTTTCTGGACACAGTAAATAGGTCTCAAGACTCTGGATACTTAGTTTCCTTACTCTTCCTTGACCTCTCAAAGGCCTTTGATATGGTTTCCCATCCCCTACTACTTACCAGACTCTCTAACTTAGGTATGTCACCCTCACCCTGAACTGGTTTTCTAATTATCTCTTATACAGGCAATAAGCCACCAAATGGCAAAAATCCTGCTCATCATTTCTGAAGACAACAACAGGTGTCCCCCAGGGTTCAGTACTAGGCCCCCTCCTATTCAGCATATTCATAAATAACTTCCATCCTACTCTTACTCATGGCATGGTTATCCAATATGTCAATGATTCTGCAATCATCTGCTCTGCAAAAACTGTTTCCGACCTGCAGCAACTTACCAAACAGACCTGTACAGAAACCAAAGCCTGAATGTCAAGCAACTATCTCTCTGTTAACCCTGGTAAAACTAAGTTTATAATATTTACCCCCCCAAAAATACCCCTCTCAACAGAAATGAATTCTCTGTCCATTCCATAACTAATACTAGCATTGCCATCATTCCGAGTACCAAACCGTTAGGTGTCATCATTGATGAAAATCTAATGTTCATCCTCCATATCTATACCAATATCAAAAAAACACATTAGAAACTAGGTACCCTCTATAGGCACAAGCACTTCCTTAACTTCACTGCCAAGAAAGTTCTAGCCTCTTCTTTCCTGCTTCCATCCCTATGTTACGGTGCCCACATCCTCACCAACATACAGTCCTCTCTGAAAACCAAACTTGACTCATGCTACAATAAGATCGCCAAGTTTGTAACGATCTCAAAATATTCATCCCATAACTGTCTATCCTTACATCGACTAAACTGGCTTGAACTGCCACAACACCTCACATACCTTCAATTAACTACTGCACATAAATTTATATAGAAAACGTCTATGCACCCCTCTCTCTCACTTCTTTACTGTCTCATTGGTAAGATCTCATTGGTAAGATCAGACCATAAATTAATTTCACTGGATGTCCACATCCCGACCCCACCCCCAGCCCAGAAAAGCACAGTGAAAAACTTCTCAAAAGCGAACTTCTCACTTCTCAAATCCGAAGTGGAATCCTTCAAGGCCCCAGGGCCAGTGGAAACTACAGCCCAAACTGCAGAATCCTATATAAATGCATTCTACGGACATCTCCAGGAATGCATGGATCATGCTATCCCAAACAAAACCAAGACCCAATCATCCAAAGGCAGGCGTCCAGTCTGGTGGACCCCTGCCATAAATAAACTGTACAACAGAAGGAGGAAGCTACTACATGACAGAGCAAAATCCCTAATAGGGAAGGCATCTCTGATCAGTACTAGCAAAAAATTACGATCCCTCATAAAATCCTCCAAGGCCAGCTTTGAGAGAAAAATTGCACAGGACATCAAAGACAATCATAAGGCTTTTTTCAGTTATGTTAGAAACCTGGGATGCAACTCCCAGACTTGTTCTGAGTTGATTCTAAACGACAAAAAATACACTGAACCCACAGACATCGCCAATACCCTGGCAGACAGGTTCAGTGCAAACTTCTCCACCCCCTCCCGCCAAAAAGAGCAAGTATCTATCCCGGCAGAGAGCTGCCTCCCAAGCATCTCAGATGCTTAGGTGAAGGCTGCCCTCTCCAAAGCAAAAAACACTGCTTCCATGGGACCAGATGGCATCCCAGGTTGCGTCCTACATGAACTCCAAGAGGAACTAATCCCTCAAATAAAACAGCTATACAATCTCAGCCTCACTACAGGATATGTGCCCACAGAATGGCGTACAGCAACAGTGGTCCCACTCCACAAAGGTGGAGCCTCTACGGACCCTGGAAACTAGTGCCCCATAAGCCTGACTAGCTTAGTCTGCAAGGCTATGGAGAGGATCATCATGGAGCTCATAAACAAAGACATTGGGGACCTACAGACACTAGATCCCACCCAGTTCGGCTTTGTCAAGGGCAGATCCTGCCTTTTGAACCTGGTTGACTTCTTTGAAACAGTCACCAAAGCTGTAGATGAAGGGAAGGTAGTCCACACAGCCTATCTGGACCTTGCAAAGGCATTTGACACAATACCCCACTCGGGCATCATAGATAAGCTATCCAGCTTAAATATAAACCCCTATGTCACAAGATGGGTCACAAACTGGCTCAAAGACAGAACCCACAGAGTGAGAGTTGCTGGAGCCATATCAGACTCGAAACCGGTCACAAGTGGCATCCCACAGGGTTCTGTCCTGGGACCACTCTTGTTCAGTATATACTTTTCTGAGGTACAGGCAAACGTGGGAGGACTATGGCTCACCATGTTCAGAGCGACTGCAAACTGGGCGCCACAATAAACTCTCCAGCTGACACAAACATCCTCCAAAAGGTCTCACAGAGACAGATAACTGGTGCCAGTGCCATGGTTTAAAGCTAAATGCCAAAAATGTATAGTCATACCCTTTGGCAAAAACAATGTGCCCACAAATTACCACATAGGCGGAAACCCATTAAGTACAGAGAAAGTTATTAGGGACCTGGGGACCCAAGTTGATAGCAATCTCTCCTTTGAAAACCACATTGCCAAAGTGGTTAGAAAGACCTTCTACATAGCCCACCTCATCACGAAGGGTTTCACATCTAGATCAAGAGAGGTAATTGTGCCCCTTTATTCATCCCTCATCAGGCCCATCATAGAATACAATGCCCTTTTGGGATGTACCTTACCCGACACCTGCAGCAATTAGAAAGACCCCAAAAGTATCTCACCAAGAGGATCAAGGGTCTCAAACAGATGCCATATGCTGCTCGGTTAAAAAACTCCAGCTCTACTCAGTTGCATACCGCCTACTTCGAGGCGATCTATGCCTGACATACAAAGCTATGTCAAATCCAGAATTAATGGACATGCTCCACCTCAGTAAATCTAAATCCCTTAGACCCACATGCTCGAGGGACTTGAACCTCAGCACAGAAATAAATAGAACTTGCTGGAGGGACATGTTCATAACCCAGAGGCTCCCTTCACTCTGGAATAGAATTCCAGTTCATGTGAGGCAGAGCACCTCACTGAATCTCTTCAAGAAGAATCTCGATAAGTGGATGGGGGATCGTAGGTTTGTCAAAGGGATTACTCCCGTGTCACTATTAGACAGAGGCACAGTAAACTAAACCTTAAAAAGGGCACAGTATACTCAAATCAAGGGGTGGCGTAAGCCATACAGAATCGGGCTAGGCTTATAATTGCCCCAGGGCAGATAGCCTAGTCTGAACCTATGAACATATCTTCCCAACAGACCTCTTAGATCTGAAAACACATCATTGCTAAATGTTGACAAACTAAATCTCTCAGCTGGTCAAATGCTATACTCTTTCACAGTCTCTAAACTCTGGAATACCCTCCCACTTTCTATCAGAACCATAAGTAATCCTGTTCTCTTTAAGTCATCCCTAAGAAAACATTTTTCTTCACTCTGGAACTGTTCTTGTTCCAAAATAAATCCTCCTTAAATATATGCCTCCTCACCTTAAACCCTCTTTATTCCATCTCAGTACGTTTTAAATCTCTCTCACATTATCTCACCACAACAACTGCATGAGCTCAAACTCTAGCTGTTAAATCTTTGCAACTAACACCCACAACCCAATAACAATTACTCTTTCAAAGCTGTTTCAAAATCATCTAATTCTACTATCAATGTTAGTAATATGACACAAGGTAGAAGTGTGTAAATATGTATATAACATTGAACCATTGGGATTACATTATTCCTAATGTAGTATGGCTGTACAAACTCTGCATTAGTGTCAACTTCAATGTTTTACTCCATTGTAACTATACTGTACTCTATAATGCATGTTATTTTTCTTGTATGTACTGTCATATTATGTGGAGCTTTTCTCCCCAGCCCTCCACTGAAAATGTGCTCACCTAGGCCCAGTGGACCATCCCAGTAAACAAATGCAATAAATAAATAAATAAATAAATAAATAAGATTAAGGGTACAGCCCCCTTCGATGGGGGCATAGTTGTTTTGCATCTCAATAAAAATAAGATGTTTTGTATATATGATTTGATATGGTGGTGTTGCTTTCACCAAAGCTACTTTTACACAGTTTTTGTTTCTTCTTTTTTCTCCACTTGGTACCATGGATGTTACAAGTGTGTTTTTGAAAGTGTTAAGTTTTACTGTCCAAATATGAATCCCACACTTAATATTTTACTGTACTTATATGTTAATATGTAATCCTGTTTTTTGTGTGTGCATTTTAATAACATTGTAATTGTTATTCAGTTTATGCTTTGCTGACAAAATATTACTTACAACATTATGTGTAGTTTAGTTTGACAGTAATTATAGCCAAAAGGTCATTACTTTGGCAGATGCTCTCAAGGACTGCATCACTCCCTTCCCAGATTATCATACCTAAGCACATTATTCTGATTTTTTTAATCTGGAAATGATAGAATTCATGTACATTTTACCAACAATGTTCCACTATTTCTTTTCCAAATCTATAGACAGGGATGGCTCTGACAGAACAGATTATTATTACTAGGCTAACTGTCAATGCAGACCATTGTAAACCTAACCAGTTACCCAATGTGAGAATCAAACCCTGCCTGCACCTTGTGCTGGTTAGGTAAATACCTTAACCATTATGCCAACCTCACAAAGCCAAGTTGAAGGGCTAGCACAGACACACAAAGCAATTGTAAAGCTTCAAAAATCTCTAGAACAGTCCAAGAAAGTGATAAAAGAGGTGAAAGGGATGACAGAAATTTTAATTTTTAAAGGCTAACCCTGGCATTCAGAAATGTGTAACATAGAAGTATGAGGGCTAACTCAGTGATGACAAGTTGTGCAACATACCTCAAAGGTAATTATCAATTAAAATGGACACATTTAGTGCCTCAGCCATTAACTAGTTAAGAAATTAATCTGTATAACTTGTACAGACAGTTAAAGCTGGAAGAATATACAGGAGGGGATCATCCCTACTACTCAAACGACTCACAAACAGGTCAGAAACAAATTTCAGGTACTTAATCTTGCTTAAATGATTTTTTACTCACCAAATATAAAATGAAGCACTCAAAATGCTCAAAACAAATTTTTTATTAAACAAAATGTCTGAAACTACGATATATTGATAAAAACATTCGAAAAAATTACGAAAATGTTTGTCACAATATCTGAATCACATAAAATGTACAAAAAAGGGAAACAACCGTATTTGTTTGCTATGTGCTACTTTTTTGTATCAATTAAACCCATTTAAAGTATCTGAAGTGTGCAAAGTGTTGGCAAGTATGTGTAGTATTACAGTACAATTATTTTGCAAAGTACAGTAATTTCAAAGCATATTTCGCAAAGTACAGTCTTTCAAAGAGTTTATTGTGCATTTGAATGTTATTACAAGTACCTGGTGTCTGTGCATGTTTGTACATAATTACAAGGGCCATATTTGCATTGTGTTTAAACATAATTTGTTGGCATGGCAGAAGGAGTTCGCAAACCAAGTCTGCTTGTGTTTGATAACAATACTGCAGAAAATTGGAGACTGTTTGATATTTTCATACAGGCTACTTTTTCTGACAAAGACACATACAAAGGCATTTATTCTGCTTAATGTAGCTGGTTCTGAAGCCATTGAAAAGGATCATTCATTTGTGTATGCCCCAGCTGTGTATGCAGGGAAGGGAGAAGATTGCCATATTGTGGTACCGACTGAATGTGGGAAGACCCCCGAGTGTTTAAAATGTAAATTTAGAGAAATGTGCAACCCCCAAATTAATATTACAATGGAAAGACATTTATTTTATATAAGGGATCAAAAGCCTGGTAAATTTTTTGCAGCATATATAACTGACTTGAGAAATAAGGCTATAATATGTACATTTGGTGATTTGAGACATGAATTGATACAATACAGGCTTCTGTGTGGTATTAAAGATGATGTAGTGAGAAAGATTTTGCTTCAAGACACTGATTTAACTTTGAATAAGGCCATAGAGATTTGTCAGATATATGAGCTCACAAAAAAGCACACAAATATCTTTACAAATGAGAAATGCATGCTTGCAGTGCCTTCCAGTGCTAATGTAGACAGTATGCAACACATGGTTAAAATGTACAGCTTCAGTGAAACTCAGAGCCTTTCTAGCAAGTTTTAGGGCATGCTCTGTGAAGCGGACATGCTCAGTGAAGCACAAGGGTGACTCAGCTAAATCAAAGAATGTGCCCCCACCTAGCCTCATAGTCAACTGTCACAATTGTAGTGGTAATCATGAACCTAAAAGAGAAAACTGCTTAGCTTTTGGTCAGCAGTGCAATACATGTAGAAAGTGAAATCATTTTAAAATGTTTTGTAAATCAAAAGAGGTTCATTATTTTATTAAGAAAGAGCATTCAAAGAGGCAAGTTGATCAATTAGAAAGTTGTGACCCTACTTTTTATGTTGATAGTGTGTCTGTGCTTGGTGAAGCAGCCAGTGCAGTAGATTTGTGGGCAAAGAATGAAGTATTTTATACTGTTCAGATAAATGGGGGACCCACAGAGCTCAAAGCTGATACTGGTTCAAAGTGCAATGTTATGTAGAAATGTTCGCTAGAGTAAGAGCTGGTGAGAAGCTTGATTTGGCAAAGTGTGTGAAGCTTGTTGACTATGGTGGAGAAGAAATCCAAACTGATGGCTCAGTAGTGCTTTCTTATTACTGTGCTGGGAACAGCTATGACTTGCAGTTTTATGTAGTTAAGAGACATATGCAGTCATTATTAGGCCTCAGAAACAGTTTGAAAATGGGACTGCTTCATACCTCTCAACCATACCGAATTCCTTGGAATTTACCAGTTTTGAGGGCAGAATAATGGGGTGCCACGAATTCCCGAGTGGCCCCCTTTAAATCCCGATTTTGTTCTTTTTTATTTTTTACAATTTTTACTTTTTGTAGTTACAGCTGACGTCATCATTAGCTTCATGAGCCAATGACTGACTGCCTGACTACTACAATTATTGGCTGCACTTTAACTATCAAGTTGAAATTAAAATCACATTGTTCCTTCTTCCCACCCATCATCTTTCACTGCCAGTGCTCCATACCATAAATCCTTAACTTAAACAATATCCTTAGTGCAGTCTAAGTAAGCTTTCAGGAATCTGAAAACTTTTCTACACTGTTAGCAGTTCTGCAGAAAGGAATGAAATTTGATACACCATGGCACTTAATTCACTGATGTTTTTCACTTAAGTAAGGAACTTGATGGTAAGCTCAGTTTTTATGGTTAACTGAGGCATTCAGGTTCATAGATTAAAGTAAATTTTGATTTTTACAAAGAAGCCTTTATTTATTTAGGGTGTTTAAGCAATAAAAGTTTTCAGCAAAGTGCAACAGCAGCTTCAGAGAGCATGCCATTATGACTGCAGTGCTGCAGAAATTCTCACTTTTTGAGGTTTATAGTCAGTCAGCAACACCGGACATTACAGAACACTGAGCTTGCTTACACTCACTTGCCTAGAGCAAGCAATCTCAGAGATTGCTGCGGCTGCTGCTAGTCAAGAACAGACCCAAGGACAGTTTTCCATTGCAGGTACCACTTTGGGTAATGGCAAGACAGCAGCACGTTTATAAGAACCAGGGTAGGGGAGGGTGGACCAATGCATAGAAAGTGAAACACTCACTAGTTAAATATTTTTTTAATATTTTAATTTTGTTTTACTTACTTTAGAACTGGTGCATGTGTATGTGTGTGCGATTATGCATATGTCTGAAGGTATGTGCATGGAAGTGTGTGTGCGACTGTTGGTTTGTGATTATGCATATGTGCGAATGTACGAGGGTCCAAGTGTGCGAGTGTATGTGGGAGCAATGTGCAGAACTCTCAGATGTTACAGATTTTGGCAGAGCATCCATTTCTTTTGCCTCTTATTTTTTTGGAACGATTTTACTGTTCCAGGTATGCCCTAGAAATTGCTTGTTTGCTTAGGTATTCACCAGAGCCAATGTTTTCTATCTGCAAAGATAGTTTTATGCAGGAGAAATAGTTTTTAGTTAATGTTATGACAGTAGTAGATATTGATAGCATCTACTCATAGTAAGCTTTTTTTTTAACATTTATTTTTACTTTATTGCAGATATGCCTGTGTGTGTGTGTGTGTGTGTGTGTGTGTGTGTGTGTGTGTGTGTGTGTGTGTGTGTGTGTGTGTGTGTGCATATATATATATATATATATATATATATATATATATATATATATATATATATACACACATGTATAATATTGTGTAGATATCTATAAAAAAATAGATATATCTAGGTGAGGGGGAAGAGATGCATAGCTCTCAAATATTGCTGATTTGACAGAGCATCCACAACTTTTGCCTCTTATTTTGAGTCTACTTCTACTGTTCCAGGTAAGCATTATAGATCATTTTCGAAGCAATCTCAGTGCTTACCAGAAGTCCTCACTTGAGTAAATGTTCCATATGTACAAGGATGTTTTTTATTGCAGGCGGTGCAAATATGGCAGAATACCAGATAATAATGATCCAGTTACTGTTTTAAACTTGTGTACAACTTTTATTTATTTATTTATTACAGTAGCGGTTGTATGTTTCTCTGTATGTACATGCAGCAGTTGCAATGTATTGCACTGTCTGTCATACAGCACATCTCTCAATTGTTCCTGATTTAGAGTTTCATATCTCTTACTCTTAAAAACAAAAAAAGCATGCTGATGCAAAACCTGTTCCATTAACTTTTTAAATGAATCAACATAATTAACAATTGTCCTGGTTTGATTCTTGGCTGGAGTACCTTCTGGCAGAGTCTGCATGTCCTCCCTTTGTTTGAGTGGGTTTCCTTGAAGTGCTCCAGTTTTCTCCCATGTTACAAAGACATGCGGTAGGTGCATTGGGTACTCTGAACTGGCCATAGGTGTGAGTGTGCATATGAATGTGAGGGGTTCAAGAACAACATAATATAAAAACATTGGTTAAGAATTGATGCAAGTTGTATGACAGTCATTTAATATTTAGAGAAATTTTAGACAGTTTGTAGAAAAATTAAAGATAAGTAAGGCAAATACAACAGGAATTGCAGTATGAAGTGAGGTAGAAACAGGCTTATGCTATATTTATAGAGAAAGTCAGGGAAGAGAATTTGATAACAGTAAGGAATTAAATGAAGAAGGGAGAGTAAGGAGGTATAAGGAAGGAAAAGGTACTTGTTCGCATTTAGGGATATATTTTATCCTGGTTTTGGGCAAGAATAAATCCACATTTTAGCTAGGAAGTCTTTCAGAGCAGTTCTGAAAGATGGGAGGATGGTACTGACCTGAAGGATACAGGTAAGGAGTTCCAAGCCTTAGCAGCCTTGTACGAGTACAGACAATGCCCAGCAGATTTGCTAGGTTTGTAGACAGAGAGACATTTTTGGTCACTGGCTTGTAAAGACTGACTGGGAACATAGTTGTGTAGAATGTACTTTAGTTTCATACAAGTTCAAATGTTAATATAAATCAAACACAATTGCTATGGTTATATTTTGTGGTGTTTAATATTTTATCTGTTCTTCAATTTGTATTTGAATTTTGGTATCGCACAGTTCCTGTGGAGTGGGCAGGGTTGCATAATTATGTATGCAAATGTTATGTTAATCAGCATCTAGATTTCTGGCCAGCTGTACCTATTTTTCATGGGCCTTTGTCCAGATTTTTGATGTTTCCAGGTTGAGAGGTATTGACTGCTTTCATTTAATGCGAAGGTCCATTATGTAAACTTGAAGGATAACAGCTCAAATTTCGCCCAGACTATTTTTTCTGACTATGCTGATCTTTTCGAAGACAAACTAGGTAAACTCCCAGTTGTGTACTTCATGAAGCTAAACCCTAAGTAAGCCTAGTTGTCAAACCAGCAAGGAAAGTTCCAGTAGCTATGAAGGACAGAGTCAAAGCTGAGCTAGACAGAATGGCGGAGCAAAGAGTAATTTGTCCAGTAGCAGAATCAACTGAATGGGTCTCCTCCATGGTGGTAGCTCATAAGAAAAGCTGAAATGATATTAGAGTTTGTATTGATCCAAGAGATTTGAACAAAGCACTAAAATGACCTCATCATCCAATGCACAGAACAAAAGAAGTTGCTGCTCTTACACCAAATGCCACTCTTTTTTTCTGTATTGGATGAAAAAAAGTTCTTTTTGGTAGATATTGCTTGACCATAAATCCTCTTTACTGACCACATTCAGTACACCGTTTGGCAGGTGAATATTTTTGAGAATGCCATTTGGAATAAATTCAGCTAGTGAAGTCTTTCAGCGTGCAATGGAGCTATTTTTTTCAAGCTATCCATGTGTTATTATAGTAGATGATATTCTTGTAGGAGGCAATGGTGAAGTCGAACATGACCGGAAACTCAAAACTGTTTTGGACAGAGCTCATGAAGTCAGTCTTAAGCTGAAACCTCAGAAAAGTACATTATGGCTATGAGAAGTTACTTATGTTGGTCATTTATTTGCCAGTTCAGGCTTATGACCAGATCCTTCCAAGGAAACAGCGATTCTTGAGATGCCAGCTCCAGACAATGTTCAGGCCCTACAACATCTTCTTGGCATGGTTAACTACCTAGGAAATTTCATTCCAGATTTGATCCAACTTTTAGCACCATTAAGAGAGCTAATGCACAAAGATGTACCTTGGTCCTGGTCAGAGCAACACCAAAGAGCATTTGATGTCCTGAAGCAGAGAATTGCCAGTCCACTTACATTATGATATTATGATGTTCACAAACATATAACTCTTTCATTTGATGCATCAAAGTTTGGTCTTGGTGCAGTCATTCTTTAAGAGGGTAGACCAGTAGCCTAAGTATCGAGAATTCTAACCCAAAATGAGGTGCAGTATGCTCAGATAGAGAAAGAACTCTTGGCAATTGTGTTTGCATGTTCGAATTTCCATGATTATATTTATGGCTAACCCATTCAAATCAAGACTGACCATCAACCTCTAGTCACAATTCTGAGAAAGCCAATGCACACAGCTCCTGCTAGATTGCAAAGCATGATGCTCAAACTGCAAACATACAATTTCAATCTTGTTTACACAAAAGGCAAACTTCTTTATCTTACCGATACTTTATCCAGATTGCCCAGAAGAACTACTGAACATCATGAAAATGAGAAACCTGATATTGAAGTCATGGAAGTGAGAAATTTTTCTTCCACACATCTTGATGAGCTTAGAACTCATATAGCTTCAGACCCAGCTCTCCAGAAGCTCAACCACTTCCTCAATCAAGAATGGCCTTCAAAGCAATCTTGTTTACCAGTAGAAGTGCAACAGTATTTTCCTTACGGAAATGAGATTTTGTCTGACAAGGGTATCATCATGAAAGGTCCAAAAGTGATTGCTCCAAAATCCTTGCAACAAGAGTACATTAAGATCTTGCATTGTGGCCACCCAGGAACTGATTCTACCAAAAGAAGGGTGAGAGGAGAAGAATCTTGGCCTTCTATGTCAAAGGATATTGAGAAAGTAATCTCATCTTGTTCTGTTTGTAATAGTACCAAGTCACATCAACCAAAAGAACCACTTCAGCTAAGCCAGATTCCTGAACTGGTTTGGTTGACAATAGCTGCAGACATCTTTGAGTGGAATGGTCAACATTATTTGGTATTAGTAGGCTCTTATTCATATTGGTTCGAGATTGACCTTCTTCCCATCCTAACGTTCAATACTGTCATCACTAAGTTGAGGAGACATTTTTCTGTCCATGGTAGTCTGCACAAATTCATTTCTGACAATGGTGCACAGTTCAAAAGATTTGCTAAAGCGTGGGACTTTGTTCATATTATGAGTAGCCCTGAATACCCGCAGTCAAATGGTTTGGCAGAATGTGCAGTTCAAAGTGCAAAACAGCTGTTAGAGAAATCAAAATGTGACAATACAGATGCTTTTCTAAATCTCCTGAATCTCAGAAACATCCCTCGTGATAATCATCTTGGTTCACTTGCCCAGAGACTTATGTCGAGACAAACCAGAACAACACTACCAATCAGTAGCAATTTTTTGGTTCCATGTGCTAAGCACAACTAAGCAGTGAAAGCTCAACTCCTAAAAAAACATTTGTCCCAGAAGTCTTATTATCAGAAGTCCAGCAAATGACTCAATCCATTACAAGAAGGGAAGATAGTGAGAATGCAGGCAGCAAAACATTTTGATTGGATTGGATTTGTGAAAAGTTTGTGTCGGGAGCTGAGATTGTGCATTGTGGAATTGCAGGGAATAGAATTTAGGCAGAATAAGAAACATTTATTACTGGTGTCCGAGCCAGTGTTACAGCAGCTTGCCTGTAATAAAGACTTTAGTTCTCAGAGTGACTTATTCAATGATCAAGTTCTAGAGGACATTCCAGAAGATATTCCTATTCCTGAGAATATTCCCAAGTTTCCTAAAACAGAACAATCACTTGTGACTGTCCCTGTTGCTAAACCCAGTCCTAACTATTACATTACAATATCAGGTCACATTTCCAGACCTAGATCAAGATACATGGCAACCTGGACATGAATGTTGTTTTGTTCATTACTGTCAGTATAATTTGCATGCCTATTCAAATGTCATTATTATTGCAAGACAGCTCAGTAAACAGGGACGATGTAGATCAGAGTGCGTGCTATACCTTTAAGAAAATTTCAGTCAGCAGAAGCATGCATATAAGTACTGAGCACGTGCAAGCAAGATTGCCATTTCGTAGTGTGCAGTCAAGATGTAACCTTGCATGTGTGTAGTAGTCAGTCAGTTTGTTAGTTTGTTTAAGTGTAATGTTCCTGCTATCCATCCTGATGTGTTTGTATATAATAAAATACTTAAACGAACACCCAAGCCTCATCATCTTATTCAGATGTACAAGACGAGCGACAGAGAAAATGGAAATATAAAAAGTCAGAAAGAGGGAAGAAGATGTAGAGGAATACAGTGAGGGATACAGTGAAGGAAAGTGTGAGAAGGGGGTGGAAGGGTATATTTTTTGGGTCCAGGTGCCCACTTCTTTCTGCAAATAGGGTAGATGATGAGAGATGTAAGGAAATTTGGAGAATGGGAAGAGGTTACAGGGATGGAAGCAATGGCACATAAGAAATCATTAAATACATACAAAGAACAACAAAGGACGTGCTGACAGAAAGTGAGTGTGTGTGTGTGTGTGTGTGTGTGTGTGTGTGTGTGTGTGTGTGTGTGTGTGTGTGTGTGTGTGTGTGTATAGGGGGGTTGGGAACTCATAAACACACATACTGACAGAGGAGTTACAAGTACTGTTGGGGCAGATTGGACTACAAGCAAGGAGGAGAAGAGACTTCCCATACTCTGGAACAGGCTACCCATCTATGTCAAGCAAAGTTCTTCATTAGCACTCTTCAAGAAATATATTGATGAGTGGATGGCAAATAGGAAATACACCTTGGGGATCACTTCTGTGACTCTGCTTGACAGTGGCACAGGAAAATAACTTTCTTGGGTGGCGTAAGCCAGGGAACCTTGTTGGCTAGGCTTATGTAGGCCCTTGGGCCGATAGCCTAGTACCTACCTATGAACCTATGAACCTATGACAGACAAGGAATTGGAGCCCCATGACTTAGGAAAGGGTGGGCTACTGGCTCCTTTTAACACTGCCTTGGATGGGACCCAGGCAGAGGTCAGTCACCACTGTGACTGCCTTTTCTGCTGGATCCTGCCTCAGATGTCAGGCTACACAATGCCAGGTAGTGGTGTGACTCTGCTAGTCACCAAGAATGGTCTCCAGGCAGTCAGCATAAGGATCCATCCACCAGCCCTAAAACTCTACCATCACCTCCTTCAACTCTTGCCAGGTTACAAGATGTGATCTACTGCTGGTGCCTCCTGAAAGTGATTAGCTAACACCTTCTCCACTGTCAGAGGTCACCAAGGACACCTTCAGGTTGCCCACTGCAGTATGATTTACATAATTTGATGAGGCGACAAGCATGAAGACAGATGATAAGCCAGTGCGAGAAGGCAGGACAGAAATGTGGAATGGAAACTACTGCCTCACCACATGCAGAGCTGCATCTGACATTGTATAAAATAGTAATATAAATGGAGGGAAATCAAACAAGAAATATTAAATAAAAATATAAAACAAGGATAGTGACACAGAAAGAGAGAGTAAAAACAAAAAACAGTACTAACGTGTTTGCATCTGACTGTCAGCCATACAAGTACCTCCTAGGTATGATATAATACTAGGGGCCATAATGATGACCTAGGTACAGAATGTAATATGCTTCTTTTGGATGATGTGTGCAAATGGGTGAAGAAATATCGTAGCAATGTCCTTACTGGGATGACACTACTATCACTTTGGGGTCATTGGCCATTAATCCCTTACCAGGTATGTGTGTAGGTAGACCAGTGTAGATGTGTCATATGTGACAAGGACAAAGAAAAGCTATGTGGATATGGTCACTGCTACAAACTATGTAGGCCAACAGGCATACAAAGCAAGTGTGTCATATTAAAAGCAGTCAAGATCGTGGAGGTAACACAGGCAGCTATCAACATATCATGGTCAACTACTCTAAGTTAACATTTTCTATGGGACAGAACCGTTAGAATGTAGGAATGCCACGGATATGCCAGTTCAAAGTGATGCATACACAGACATTTGATGCACAGCCAGTATGGTGAGTTGTGTACCCTTCATGTCAGGTACTGCACATGGCATTGCAGCAGACCAACAGCACTGCAAGTCTGGCAATGTCTGCCAGTGAGCATAAAGTATGGACGTGTCATGCGGGGGCAGGACATATGTTTCAAACAGGGAATGTCTGGCTCCCTTGAACATGTCCTTTGCAGACATCTGGTATCATAGGTTCATAGGTTCATAGGTTCATACTAGGCTATCTGCCCTAGGGCATTTATAAGCCTAGCCAGAGTGTGTGTGGCTTTCACCACCCCTTAGGATGAGAATACTATACCCATTAGTTTGCTGTGACTCTGTCCAGCAGTGACACAGAGATGATTCCTGGGGTAAACCTACGATCTCCCATCCACTCGCCAAGATTTCTCTTGAACAGAGTCAGTGAGGGGCTCTGCCTCACATGGACTGGGATTCTGTTCCATAGTGTAGGGAGTCTCTGGGTGATGAATCTGTCCCTCCAGCACGTCCTATTTATATCCGTGTTGAGGTTTAAGTCTCTTGCTCTCGTGGCTCTGGTGGATTTGGATTTTTTGAGGTGGAGCATGTCCATTAATTCCGGGTTGGACATGGCCTTGTATGTCAGGCACAGATCACCTCTGAGCAGACGGTATGCGACTGAATAGAGCTGGAGTTTCTTCAGTCGGGCATCGTATGACATATGTTTGAGTCCCTTTATCCTTTTGGTGAGGAACTTTTGGGGTCTTTCCAACTGCTGCAGGTGTCGGGTAAGGTACATTCCGAATGGGCGTTGTACTCAATCATTGGTCTGATAAGTGAAGAGTACAGGGTACAATGACCTCTCCTGATCTGGATGTGAATCCCTTCATGATCAGGTGGGCAATGTAGAAGGTCTTCCTAACCACTTTGGCAATGTGAGTGTTAAAAGAGAGGTTACTGTCAACTTGGGTCCCCAGGTCCCTGATAACTTCTTCCGTGTTTAATGGATTACCACCTATGTGGTAATTAGGGGTTACCTTGTTTTTCCCAAAGGGTACGACTATACATTTTTTGGCATTTAGCTTAAGGCCATGGCTCTGGCACCAGTTATCCATTTCTATGAGACCTCTCTGGAGGATGTCTGTGTCTGATGGAGTGTCAATTATGGTGCCCAGTTTGCAGTCATCTGCAAATTTTGTCAGCCACAATCCCCTATGTTTGCCTGCACTTCAGAAAAATAAATGCCGAGCAAGAGGGGCCCAGGACTGAGCCCTGTGGGACACCGCCGTGACCCGCTTTAGAGTCTGACATGGCACCAGCAACTCTAACCCTGTGTGTTCTGTCCTTGAGCCAGTTTGCAACCCATCTTGTGACATATGGGTTTACATCTAAGCTGGTGAGCTTTTCTATGATGCCCGAGTGGGGTATTGTGTCAACGCTTTTGCTAGGTCAAGGTAGGCTGTGTGAACTGCCTTACCCTCATCAATGGCCTTAGTGACTGTTTCAAAAGTCGACCAAGTTCAAGAGGCAGGATCTGCCCTTGACAAAGCCAAATTGGGTAGGATCCAGTGTCTGTAGGTCCCCAATGTCTTTATTTATGAGTTCCATTATGATCCTCTCCATAGCTTTGCAGACAAGGCTGTCAAGCTTATGGGCGGTAATTTCCAGGGTCCGTGGAAGCACTGCCTTTGTGGAGTGGGACCACAGTTGCCGTGACGTCATTCTTTGGGTACGATCCTGTAGTAAGGCTAAGATTAAACAGCAGCCTTATGTGTGGGTTTAGTTCCTCATTGAGTTCGTGTAGCACACAGCCAGGGACACCGTCCAGTCCCATTGATGCTGTATTTTTGCTTTAGAGAGCAGCTCTCACCTGGGCATCTGAGATGTTTGGGAGGCTAGACTCTGGTGGGATAGATATTTCTCCTTTGGGGGAATTTGCAATGAACCTGTCTGCCAGTATGTTGGCAATGTCTGTGGGTTCAGTGATTTTTTTATCATTTTGGACTAATTCTGAGCATATCTGGGAGTTTCCACCCAGGTTTCTAACATAGCTAAAGAAGGCCTTATGATTGTCTATTGTGTCATTAGCGATTTTTCTCTCAAAGTTGGCCTTGGATGATTTTATGAGTGATCGTAGTTTTTTGCTAGTATTGATCAGAGATGCCTTCCCTTTTAGGGATTTTGCTCTGTCATGTAGTAGCTTTCTCCTCTTGTTGTAGAGTTTGTTTATGGCTGGGGTCCACCAGACGGGCGCCTGCCTTTGGTGGAAAGGGTCTTGATTTTATTAGGGATTGCTTGATCCATACATTCCTGGAGGTGCTCGTAGAAGGCATTTGTAAGGGTTTCAGCAGCGTGGGTTGTGGTTTCCACTGGCTCGGGGGCCTTGAAGTATACCACTCCAGTCTTAAGAAGTGTGAAGTTTGCTTTTGAGAAGTTCTTCACTGTGGTCTTTTTTGCTGGGGGTGGGGCGGGATGTGGATCTCCAATGAGATTAATTTATGGTCTGATCTCACCAATGAGGGATATACTTCCAGTGTGGAGCATTTTGTCCCCATGTTTGTGATGATCAGGTCTAGTATATTTTCTCCTCTTGTGGGAATGGTGACTAGTTGTTCCATAGCATTTGAGTTTATGAACTCCAGGAACCTTTGGGCTAGGGTGTTGGGGCTTGAGTAATGTTCCCAGTCTATGTTTGGGTAGTTGAAGTCACCCAATATGATGGTGTTTGGAGAGACATTCATACTCTCCAGTGTCTTCAGGAAGGCTGTGTGGGTTTCCTGAGTTTGAGAAGGTGGTCTGTAGCATGCTACAAAATGTAGGGCAGTTTTACCTATGGTTAATTGCACCTGGATGGTCTCCGATGCTTCGTGCATTGCCACTAACCTGGAGGTGTGGGTATCCTTTATGAATATGGATACTCCCCCTCCTTTTGTGGTTCGGTCCGGATTTTGGGGCCAGAACGCATGATATGAGGTATAACCTGATAGTGCTGGGGTGCTCTCAGGAGCCTTGAACCAGGTTTCAGTCACAGCACAGACATCGATGTTCTCCATACTGAGGAGGGCTTCATTCATAGCTTCATAGGTTAGTACTAGGCTAACTGCCCTTTTGAGCCATTTGAAGCCTAGCCAGTTACCCCATGTGAGAATCAAACCCTGCACCTTGTGTCTTTAAGGTAAACACCTTAACCATTATGTCATCCTCCTCTCCCACCAACATGTATGTATAGGGTGAGTCAGGCAATATGTAGTGGTATCACATATGGGTGTTACAGTTACTTCTACACACATTGGTTAACATACCTTTACTATGATATACTGAACTTATTTATGAGATGACTTACCCCTGCACCCGGAGAGGCACGGCATCCTGCAACAAAATAGAAACCTTTTGTGCTCAGGAGCTGAAAAACAGTATCAAAAAGACAAGCATCTTGAATGAAATGTCCTACAAGGGTCATTTTGACTACATAAAAAATACAGTGCAATGATTTGTTTTCCAATTTATTGTACATCTGAGAAGCACTCTCTCTTTTGAAGTCATGGTAGTGACTTCTCTCCATTGGCATAGAAGGTTAAGATGGTATCTCATAAGGTCACTGTATTATTGCCTGCACTGCTCATCAGAACAGTTGATGCAAGTAGTAGCAGTCACTGCCTGCCAAAATTGAGCCAAGCAGACACTTTATTCTGGGGGGTCCTCATATTTTGGTTTCCTTAGAGCACGATCTAGGAACCCTGACACTTTTAGTTCTTTCTTTTTTTCAAAACAGGTTTATTGTTTTAACATACAAGAGAAATATCATAACAATTTTATACAAGTAATTAAAAATAGATATGATTATAACATTCAACAAAACAACTAAAGTATTTACAAAGACATCCACTACAATCAGATCAATTAATTAAACTAAAATACCATGCTATTGAAATTAGGATTTTTTTAACAAATTTTGTAAATTATCCCATACAATATAATAAGATGTTTTTCTAGTTGTTCTTGACCTAATTGTGTTTATTTCCATATGGCACACTATATTCATAACATTTTAAATTCATTGAACGAAGGAGGTGTATCTGAAATCCAATTTCTGGTTATTATTTTCCTAGCCACTGCTAGAATAGACCATAACAAGGGAAGCTTAACCTTTTTAACACTTTGAGGTACAGGTGTGTTGAATAATATAAGAGATTTAGAAATAATGAAATTATCTGTAAAAAGAGCCTGCAAAAATTCATTAATTGACTTCCAGTATTCTTTCAATTTTATACAGTCATAAAACATATGAGCCCAGTCAGCATTAATTTCTACATTACATCTCTTACATAGATTATCTTTATTATTTATTTTATTCATCATCAAAGGTGTATAAAAAGATCTATGTAAAAATTTCTATGTATAAAGTCTCCAGACAATGGAAGATGTAGTTCTATAGGCAGATTCCAATATATATTGTTTATCTTGTTGATTTGGTGGGTCCCCATTAATAGAAGTGAAATAATTCCAGTATGTATCTACACTGTAAAAAGTTTCTTGTCTGATAATTTTATGTATGTATGAAAGTTTACCTTTATCAGAAACTTTATGTTGTAAATTTAATATCAAGTAATCAATCAGTGTTGGAATAGATTCTTTAACTGTTATAGACATTAGATCTATTTTATTAATGAGATGTTGTCTAAAGGTCTGAACCTCTAACCAGCAAGTTTCTCTTAGATCAAATTCTTGTTTTAAGAAATCTAGATTTTTAACTTTATTATCAGATATCAACTGATACCAGTACTTTAGATCATTATCTATAGCTAAATGAGTTCCTTCAGAAGTAGATGACAAAAGCATACCCTGAGTATACATTATAGGGAATATAATAAAATTCCATTCCCTATACTTAGGGTGCATGAATATAAAGTTACGATAGGTAATAATAATATTTAATGGGTAACAAACCATATGTTTAGGTGTAATAGGTGAAGTACAAAATTCCTTTAGTAACCATAACATGGAGTTATTTACAATCATATTTTTATGTGTTAAGGAGATTTTCATGAAGTGCATACTAATTAGCTCCCAATAATCTTTCCATTTTGCGACATATGACTGATCTATTAATAAAGTAATAACTTTTACAATAGAAGAGATAGTATATAAATTAAAGTCTGGAAAAGAAATACCCCCTTGAGACCAGCTATTAGTATGTTTCTTTAATGCAATCTTAGGTCTATTAGGTGCCCATAGGAAATTTAACATTAGTGTATTCAGTTTCTTGATAATTATTTTTATAGGTGGAAGTATTATTGATTGTATTAAGTATAAAATCTTGGGGAATATTATCATTTTAATAATTGTAAGTCTCTCCCCCATAGTAAAAAACATATTATTCCAGGTATTAAAAAGATTTTGTATATTAAGAAAACAGGTATTATAATTATTATTTATAATAGATTTAATATCTTTAGATAGTATTATACCTAAATAAGTTATCTGACCTGAATTGGGTACATATTTAGTAAAATCACTAATGAGAATATTTTTTCGTGTATATATAGGTAGTATTTTAGTTTTTCTTCATTGAATATTAAACCAGAAATACTTTTAAAATTCATCATTTTATCAAATAGAGACTGCATAGAAGAATTAGATCCTGCTGATGTAATTAGAACATCATCTGCAAAAGCTGAATTTTGGATGTTGTATTTTCATCTATTTCAAAACCCTCTATGTCAGTACTGTTTCTGATTAAATTAGCCCAAGGCTCCATTACTAAAGTGAATAATAGTGGAGAAAGTGGACATCCTTGTTTTGTACCTTTAAAATGGGTATTTTTGTGAAACATATGTTCCTACCTTAATATAAGCCAATGTTCCTTTGTATAAATGCTCAATTAGATTTACAAATGCATCTGAGAAGTTTGTGCACTTCAGTAAGGTAAACAGATAGTCCCAACTTACTGAATCAAATGCTGAACTTATATCAAGACTAATAAGTGTTAAATCTTTCTTTTTCCTATTTGCAAAATCAATTAATGTTAAAGTTTTTCTTATATTATCAAAAGTATTTCTATTTACAATGAAGCCTGTCTGATCTATATCTATAATGCCGGGGATGATTGTCTTCAATCTATCAGCAAAAATACTCATAAACATTTTATAATCAACATTAAGTAATGAGATGGGCTGATATGAAATACATCTAGTTGGATCTTTATTAGGTTTTAAAATTGGCGAAATAAATGTATATTGCCAAGATGGGGGGGGGTTATTAACTCAGTTTGGGCCAAAATAAAAACCTTATGTATTAATGAATATGTACTTTTAGAAAGGATTTTATATATCTCTGGTATAATACCATCATTACCCGGTGCTTTGTTTGATTTAAGCTTATTTATTTGTGTAATAACCTCTGTATATGAAATACTTTTGTCCAATAGTTTAATCTGTTGTTTATTAAGCTTTCTATTCATGTTTGTGGTTATAAACTCCTTTATTTTATCTTTAGGTTCCATGTTAATGTTATTATGGTTAATTTTGTGAAAGTGATTTCTAAATTCATCTAGTATTTCTGGTATACTAGAAACATTCTTCTTTTTCCTTAGAGAAAAGATTTCTTTGATATGGTTTTGTTTATTCAACCTTTTGTTTTATTTTTAAGTCTATGTAAGTATTTGGGGCTTATTGAATAAGACAAAAACTTGTATTTCTCTAACGTTATTTTAACTTTATGAGTTAAAATTTCTTTGTATTTCTCATTTAGTTTGTTTATTTCTTCAATAACTTTCTTGTCCATAATATTTTCTTTATTATTATGTTTATAAGAGTCTAATTTACTTTGAATATCTAACAATTCCTTATCCCAAGATTTCCTTTTATTATTATACCATCTGATACTTTGTCCATATAGATATGATTTTAAGGCATCCCAAACATAGACAATGGAGACTTCAGGAGTATTATTTATGTCTAAAAAATGTTTTACTTCTGAAAGTATATATTCTTTATAGTCTTTTAGTTGAGTTAAGTATGCTGGTATCCTTTTGATCTGAACATTATGAGTATTTTTTATCATGAATTCAAAAACAATTGAATTATGATCAGATATAGGACATGAAATGATTTTGGAATTAATTAAATCTGTTACCATCTGGTTAGAAATAAAGACCCTATCTATTTTTGAATAAGTTTTGTATCTGTTAGAAAAAAGGTGTATGGTAATGATTTTGAATCTATCTGATTATTAATATAATTCAAATGATAAGAATTAGCAACATCATTTAAATGTTTTGCATTAGATGTAATTCTTCTTTTTCCTATAGTGGTAGTATCACTTTCATGTAGTATACAATTAAAGTCACCAGCTAAAATAATATCTCCTATAGAGAATGATATGATCTTATCAAGATGATGTTTCACTGTATTAATACCAATTCCAGGTATCCAATATACATTAATTAAAGTGTAAGTCTTCCCATTAATTTGTATTGTAACCATACAAAACATTCCTTTGTCATCCTGATAAGACTTAATGGTTTTAGGAATGGGCATACTTTTATTCCATAAAATAGCCACTCCTCTTTTTTCTGAGTGTGCTCTGAACTAACCAATACTGTATATTTGTTTGTGGCTAGTTTATCAATATCTTTTTTCAAGAGATGGGTTTCTTGCAGGAAGACTAAGTTGGCCTTATGTAAATTAATGTATCTTATTAGGCTTGCCCTTTTACACGGATTATTTAATCCATTAATGTTTAAAGAAATTCCTTTTAAAGATGTCATTTGGCATTTTAAAACTTAAGAATCTTATGATCAAAATAACAAATAACAACATAAGTAATGTTACATCTCCTCCTTTAGGTGTACCTTTAAATATAGCTGTATTTATTGAATCTCTTATGGGATTTTGTATAGGATTCAATTTTGTTTGTAGTGACAATGAGTGTACAAAATATATTGTGGATGTCAAAACTATATACATATAACAATGAACAAGTGAAAATAATGTAAGGATTAAACCTTGCATCCAGCCTGGAGTTAAAAACTCCAACTTAGAGTAGTATTTGCCACTCAAGTTAACCCTACCCTAAGCAGCAGTACCTCAGCTACCACCTTATCAATTTAATACTGGTTATATTTAACTTAAATTAATAGCTTTCAATTCAATTATCTAGCAAGACAAGACTACACATTTGATAAAACAGCATCATATAAACTAAAATAAACTTTTTTTTTTTTAAAACTATTCATACTACTATATACATCTATGTAATATAATACACTTGTATTCAAATAGCATTCAAATAATCTTGATATTAGGAACCAAGAGGAGAGAGAGAAATAAAAGACATGAAAGAGGGAGAGAGTGAAAGAAAGAGAGAAAAAAAGGAAGGCATATTTACATATTAATTTATTCAAAGTATGTAAAAATAAGTTCTAACATTCATTTAAATCAAAAACTTTGGCTAATATGGTTCAGACATTACATATATTAAGATGCATCTATTTTCTGTCATGTAAATGCAGTCAACAGCTTCCAAAAAACCCTTGAATTGCTTGTATATGAGCATTTTACTCATACTCATTATTGTCAATAGAATAAAATATTATATTTATAGAAATTGTTATAAATCATACTGCATAGTTATGCAAATTCTCAGAAACACTTGCATTATTGTAAAAAGCCATCTGTATTTTGTATGTCTATACTACTGCTTTAAAATATATCACATGACAATTTCTTCCAGAATAGAGTTATAAAGTTATTTATGCTTGTCAATCAGATTAATTAAATGAGTTATAGTAATGTATATGTTTGGAACATAAGTTTTAACACAGATTAGTATGCTGCAGTCAAGTAGATTTTCAAAAACACTTGAATAAATGTTTCATTTTCTATGCCTTCTAAAATAAGACATTTACTTACTACAAGAAACTGCATCATTTAAAATCATTATAACTGACATATTTTATGAATTATAACATAGATATTTAAGTAATTATATAAAATAACTCACATTTAAATGTTAAAGAGTTCATTTTCCTTCACATAGTCACATTTGCATCAGTTCTACTTCCTGGTAGAGTGTTCTTCCTGAATCTGCGATGTGTCAGTGTGATATCTGGGTCAAAGGTCAGATTGACTGCTTTCAGCTTCTCTGTGAGAATTCTGAGAGTTGAAGCTTTTGAAACAACTCGAGGACACTGTTCATGAGGTGGCCCACATCCCAGATTGTCTCCCTTAACATTTTGGCGGGAAACTTGTTAAAGACTAGTGACAAACATTCATTTAGCAGTGTAAATGCATCTAAAGATGACAAAACCTTCGCGATGTATTTTACAGGTTATTACAGCCTCTATGTAAGTGAAATTAAGCCCAAAGTTATTAATAAGTAATAAAACTCAATATTTTTGTCCCAACTCAATTTTTATGCAAATCTTATTATTTACTGTGTCTATATGATCAAAAGCATTTCTATATATTAATATGAAAAAAAATAAAGAGAAAGAATAAAGAAAAGAAAAAGAGAGTAGAAAATAAAAGAGTGTAAAGCAGAAATAAAAAATGTAAGAGAAAGCTATAAGAAGTATATACAATGGAATATTACTTACTGTTTATATTAATAGAGTTAAAAATAAAACATTATTTACTATTATTTAGTTCTAATTATTATTAGTTAAAGCATGACAGATTATTTACAAACAAGCATAAGCAGTATAATCAAGAAAGTATAATTAGGAATAGCATTTGAAGAACATATAAACTTTTTACAAGGAATAAATATGTTATTATTCCATTTATCATATTTTCATTACTCTTCTCTCCCTGCCCTCCCCCACCCTTTAGCCACTACATAATCTAAATAGAATGTCATTGTTTAAACAAAGAAAAGAAGAAAAGGAGAAAAAAAAAGAAAAAAAAGTATCAAATTACTGACCTTACTTCTCTTTTTCAGAAAGAGAAACAAATTGAATAATAGCTTGTTATTAGTTCCTCAGATATTTTGACTCGTTATGAAACAAAACATTTCTCTGCACACAGAGAATAACTTTGATTAAATCTTTTTCAGAATATTTGTGGCTTTCTGGAAATGCAGGAACTATATTTAAAAAGATTAATAATGAAGTAAAATGATGAGAGAAAAAAAGAAAAAAACATAGAACAAATAATTTGTTTTTTAGTCTCTTCTTCTTCTCTGAAGTCTTCCACGAAGTTTCAGTTGCCAGTCTCTTTAATGAAGGACTAGCCCATTCCATTTCCTCTATTTTATCCAAAATCTTTGATAAACAGTAAAGCAGAGTCTAAGTCATCAAAAATTTTAGGACCATCAGGAAGGAAGATTTTTAGCTTGGCAGGAAACAGAAGGTATGTTTTAAACTGTGCTTTTTTAAGCTCCCGTATTAGTGGCAGAAAAACTTTTCTTTTACCTATTACCAAGGAAGAATAGTCATTGTCAAAACGCACAGTTGTCTCATTAATTTTAACAGGAGCTTTAGCCCAAGCAGATTTAAGAACCATCTCTTTATCAAAAGATGATAGAAATCTAACTATAACTGATCTAGGATAGTTTTTGTTAGAGTTAGTATTAGCTATAGATCTATGTGCTCTTTCGATACCAAAAGAGAATGCTTCTGGTAAGTCTAAAGTTTTAGGGAGCCATGTTGTTAAAAAGAAGTAATATTGTTACCTTCAATATTTTCTGGCAGTCCAAAAATCCTAATGTTATTAGCCTAGATCTATTTTCCAGGTCATCCAGCTTTGTTTGTAAATGTGTATTTTGTTTCAGCAGAAACTCAATGTTGATTTCCTCTTCTTGGATTCTATTTTCCATGTCATTCACAGCTTCTTCTATGCCTGTCATCTGGATCTTCTGTTGTTGAAGGTCTATATGTAACAAGTCTATTTGTTTTGTAGTTTGTTCTATGAATGTATAAATTTTAGTATCCATTTTATCCATCTTAGCAGTAAGTTGCTGGATTATAGTTATCAGAGACTGAAGTTCTTTCTTGATGCTGGAGTCTTGAGAATTTGTCTTACTGGAACTCATTTCAGACTGATAAACTGACAGGAAAATTTCCAAAGTGATTTCTGACAGGAATATTGTTAAAATTTCCTTTCTTTTTTAGATATAGTTCAAGAACTATATAAAACAAACATATTTAGAAAAAAAATTACTTCAAAAATTAATTTTTTAAGTAATTAATTCCTATCAGTGTAATGAAATTGGTGGAGCTGAAGAAATCTGCTGCTATCCTGTGTTCATCCTTGGCCACGCCCCCACTTTTAGTTCTTTCTGAAGCCATAGTCATCTATCAGGTCATACTCCAGAGGAATATAGTAGTTCTCATGTGTCCATGCATAATGCTGTTATCAGCACTTGACGGGCAACATTGGACACTCAGTTTATGCAACATGTTGCTTTACCACCATACTGTAACTCAGATATTCATGGTGTGGTAGGATAATTTTAGGGTGTGAACTGTGGCATGTAACAGCAGTGCATAGTCTACATATGTTTTCATTTCTGCACTGTACCAACTTTACGGGCCACAATAATTCAAATGTTTTACCCAAGTTCCTTTGGGGGTCATTGACCTGCCCACACATGTGCATTACACTGCAGGTATTCATGTGAGTCCATAATATTGAATGAGCTTTGCTGTGTAGCCTTGTGTGATACGCCACCACTGGACCAGTAATCAAGGAGCCTCAATCCTCACCACTGGCACCAGTGGGGGACATACACTGGGAGGATGACAGGTTCACACACAGTATTTCCAGATGCAGCTCTCTGCATCAAGTGCAATTTCCCTTAAAAGCACACAGAGACCACAGTCAGTCCGGGGCTGGTTTCTCCCTCTTTCTCCAGATCCCCAATAAGACTCTCCACTGGCACAGCTAAAGAGTTGAGTCCTTAGCTAGCGTTCCAAGCCAAGTCCTCCAACACTCTCTCTCTCTGTCCAACCAGTGCTTTGTGTTCCTGACAAAAGTAGCTGACACATAATCTTGGAGATTTGTTTTATACACTCACACTCCTGGGAAAGGCTGGCACAGGTTTACTAGATATGCCCCCTTCTGCCCATATTATAAGGTAGTTATCACTGCCACCAGAACCCTTTATCAGCTACTTTAAGACCCTTAACAAAGGGTGTCCAATCTTACTGTGTAATGTTAATATTAACATAAATGGTAGTTTGACCAAGAGCGAGGCTATTAGTAGTGGCCCACACAGTGTCACCAAATAAATATGCAAGTTCTCTCAAGACTTAAATATCTCTGCACAGATCAGCCACAATAAAAGGTTTAAATATATTTAATAATAAATAATAAAAGAACAACACAATACTAAATATATATTCACATTGACATCAGAGTTCAAAACCACATGAAATATTTAAAACAACATTGCAGGACAGTCTCAAATAAATAAAAAAAGTATCTAAACTAAGCTTCACTATATTCCTGACTGAATCTAAGAGAATTATACTATAATCTAGGAAGCTACTAATAGAGCAATGCAGATGTGCAGAATGGATCTTCTAGCTGCTGTCAGGTCCAAGGCATAACACAGAATGCTCTAATTTCACTAAGAGACTTCTCAAATTAATATCTACAGTATTATTGCTGGGATAGCTTGCGGAATGACATACTTTTTTGTCATCTGATTCCTAGTTCCCAGGTGAAACCCCCATTGCTGGAAGCTGGCAGTATTTAACATCTACCTGTAAAAATACATAGACCTCAGATCTTTGGGAGATGCTGGAAGTCATAAAAGAATTACATTCCTTCAGGCTTTCAGTGGTAGTAATTAGTTCACTCTGAAGACAATACAGAAAGCTTCTCAGCACAGACTCTATGTCTCTAGCCGCATTGAAAACTGAAAGATACCATATTTTATTGCAAGGCCTATAAAGTAATTTAATTTCAGCTATTTTCCTAAAATTTGCTGGACTGAAGTTAACTTCCTGTACTCCAGTTTCCACTGTCTAAATATATAGATTTAGACAGTTACAATAATGCATGTACATTTCTGTTGTCTTCCAGCAGGACACACTGTGGATGCATTTCAAACACAAACACTTAATAAAATACCTTTTCAACACACCTCTGTACAAACCAGGTTGATATACAAATGACATACAGTTCTAATACAGTTGTAACACAAGCATCTTATATAAATCATGTTGATAGTCACAAATGACACATAATTATTTACAAAATTCTAGATAGCTGTGCTGGTAGTATCTACCTTCATCACACCTTGCTCATGTACACATTGTGGAAAAATGTGGTTCAAAAATAGTTGCTCTAAATAGGCTCATTAGCATAATGACGATACTAGGAGCCTTGGAACTACATGATAAGAGCATGCGTCACCATTAGTTTGCTCACTGTGCCACAGAATTTGCTTCTCATTAAGCAGTACAGTGGGTTTATCCCTGTGGAGATGTGCATTTTTTTTTCTTTTACCACAATGCACATGAGACATGTGATTCATGAGTAGTAGCTGCATATTTTGTGAAAAGTATAATCCAAGGCAGCGAAGAGCAGCAAGAAACAACGATGAAGCCAAAGGTAATCTCCACAAAAAGTTTATTCAAACACACAACATAAATTTCTCCAAGTCCTTCTCTCAAATACACAACATAAATTTCTCCAAATCCTTCTCTCAAGCGCTTTCGCTCAGTACAATACTGAGCTTTATCAAGATAAAAATGCAGAGCAGAACAACCTTATTTGTAAGTCTCTTAATGAGATCATGTGCTTCATTAATTAAAACCAGTCAAGTTACAATTAAAATTAATTGGTGACCAATTTAAAATTAAAGAGCAAGATGTTGTATGAAATACATAAAATCCTAAATCAAATACCTTTTGTTAAATATGTTGTAGTTGAAAAATATGTTATTTAAAAGATATGTCATTTGAAAATCACAAAGCATTCGTGTATAAATAAATAAATATTGTTATATGTTAATGTCCCATGAAACCACATTTGTAGTGATTGATTCTTATAACACTGTTTAGTGTGCAATAAATATTACAATGGGGTACCACGAATAAATGATGTGAGTAATAAATAGTAATAGATAAAAATCAAATGTTAAAAATACAAAATTAAAAATAAAAATAATAATCAAGTATTAAGTGTTCAAGCGTTGTTACATAGATTACATTCCCTATACTCAGAATAAATATAAATATAAAATACAAATAATTTGATACAAATAAGTAATGTTGATAATCTCTTACTAAATGCTGTATGCTATAACTTAGCTCTTCTTAGTTTTAAAACACTACTTAAATTTGTGTAGTCATTTAACCCTGGCCATTTAGCTGCATCCAGTCTTAGTTGCCATATAAGCTCCCTATATTCCAATTTAGTCTCCCAGTCACCCTCTCTCTTGTTGGGTGTTATCTGGTCTAACACAATGAACTTGATTTCCATATCTGGGCAGGACAAAGAGTGTTTATAAAAGCATTGGTCTCTTTTTTTCTTGGAAATATCGTAGAAATGCTCATAAATTCTTCTCTTTAGAGTCCTTTCTGTTTTCCCAATATAGAAACTTTGACATTTTATACATGAGCCTAAATATACAACATATTTTGCATTGCAGTTAAAATACCCATTAGACCGGAATAGATATTTCCTAGATGGGATGTATATACTATGATCATTCAACATAGCAGTGCATTGTTTGCACATTCCACATTTATAAGTTCCTTTCTTGGATCTACTACCAGTGGTATTCGTCATTTCTTTTCTTTCAAATAGCTCTTTCATGTTAGTACCTTTGCGTCTAACAAATGTGGGTTTAGTTGTAACCTTTGTTGAAAAATCATCATGCAATGTAAGAACTGGCCAAGACCTTGTTATTGTTTCCTCTATCAGGTCAGAATTGCTGGAAAATGTGTGTATGTAACTAGTTTGTTCTAGCTGCTGGGTGTTCTTATGCAAGTTATCCACTTGCGGTAACATGCATCCTAAAAGTGGTGGGTATTTTTCTTCTCTACATGCGGAAATTTCCATGACCAAATTCTTGATTAGTTTGGCCGGGTAGCCCCTTTCACAAAATTTCTCTTCTAAAAAGCTAACCTCGTTTGAGAAGTATTCCGCAGTGATACACATTCTAGAAGCACGGATTAGTTGCCCTTTGCATAACATATAGCATAATGACGATACTAGGAGCTTTGGAACTACATGATAAGAACATCCGTCACCATTAGTTTGCTCACTGTGCCACAGAATTTGCTTCTCATTAAGCAGTACAGTGGGTTCATCCCTGTGGAGATGTGCATTTTTTTTCTTTTACCACAATGCACATGAGACATGTGATTCATGAGTAGTAGCTGCATATTTTGGTTACTGCTTTGTTCATATACTATAGATATATATTGTTTTTGGGGAATGGGGTTGAGCCTTTGGGTGTAGCATACAGCACATGAATTCTGTCTGAGGGTATGTGGATTAGGTCAGGGATTTAAGACACAGTCTGGCACTTGCAAGTGCTGTAATGTATGATTTTAAGTAAAACACTGGAAGGACAGAACTGTATTATAATATAAGGGACATATAGGCCCTGTTTTCAGGTTACAGGCCATGTGTGCTATATTCACTGTTGAAATCCCATGCATGTCAAGTGTTTTGTATGCTTTATGTAACTGACATTTGCTGCCATAAATCCTATTGTGTATTGTAAGAGAGGGTCCAGTGGGCATTATTCAGGGTGACACTTTTGTGTAATACATATTTACTGAGGATGCAGTCACACAGTAATTGTATTTTTTTGTTTTGTAGGGGGAGGGAACTTTGATCTACTAGAAGTATCATTGCAGTGTATCATGTAGTCCACAGGCCTCCATGGTGAGACTACAGTGAGTGGTGTATTCCCGCACTTTTTCAAATTACCATCTGTGACAGACTGTGTCTGTGAGAAGGAGTGTGTGCATGTGTCTTTGTAGGTTGTAGGGAAAATGAGGCCTAAAGTACCATTGATCAAGCAATCTCAAATGTCTTGTCTGTTTGACAGGATGTAACATTTATGGGCTGCCTCTTACTATATTTGTACCATGGTTATGTATGTCTGGAAATGGAATATGTTTTGTGGCTGGGGGCCTTATGTGGCTAATACTAGGAGACTGTACTGACATCCCAAATGAAGTTGTACCTTAGGTCATGGCCTGCTGTTGGGCTGCACACACAAACTGATCTCAGAGGTCATATAACAGTTAAGCATGCAGTGGAGACAGACATACTGTAGCTGACATTCATGGTGCATGTCATTTTCAGAGTGGTTGACATACCATGGCAGTCAGCTGCACTGCTGGACCCGGCAGCTGTTCCACAGTTAATGGGAAAGAAACAACTCACTGAAAAAATTTGTACTTGACCACAGTTTGGGTAAAGGCAATATGTGTGCTGTTATTGGCCACAGACACACATAACACATGACTAGCTCCTGACATTCTTATTTTGTCCCTGTTTCTGCATAGTTTCCCTTGCAGGTTAATACAGTACCCAGCCATGTTTCACTGCAACACCTAACATCATTGCATACTGACTGCCAATGAAAATCTGGCAACCATACAGCCAACTTGTACCATATCACAGATGACATATAACTCTGGCCATAGGAATATTGGACATATGTATGTGGTGCTGAGGTATGTGTATAACATGTATTACATGCCACCAAATGACAACATATATATCTTTAAGATTACAGTTAACAGGTAGACCTGAGTAATGGTGGAAGAGGGAAGAAGGTACAGAGAATGACATCATATTTTAGGACTTCTCTGAGCATAGTTGATAGATGCTCCAGAAAATTAGGGAACAGACCAGGTCTTTCATTAGTTTGCCTGACAAGACCTTGTAGGACAAGATAATGCAGTCAGTGGCCACAATAGAGCCCATGAATTGCTTCAAAGAATGGTCACTGTCATGAATTTGATTGTATGCACAAGGCAACCAGGCTGGTACAGGAGCAAAGGTCCAGGAGCGGGTGTCTGCTGACAAAGACACCATTAACTTATATGGCAGAGTTTCTGGCATATCTTTCTGGGGAACCAGACAGCTCACATATGTATGGTGGGGTAATTGACCTGGAAGCAGAACTCGATGGATCACCTCACATATCATTTGGTGATGCCCCAAATGGGTGTTATCTAACATGTGAGACAATGTGTACTATCTGCTAGATTGCATGGCTATTTTATTATTACAGGTACATCAGGGCTACAGCTACAGCATCATTCTGCTGAAGGTATGGTAACTTTAGATTTTTCGTGGCACTGTTGCATGGAGGTTTAGTTTTGTGTTAGTGAAAGCTGCATTCATATACTTTGATATGTTTATGTGTTTTCACAGGTGCTACATTGGCAGGTTCCTTCACCATGGATAGGCATGCCTTGTGTTGCGGTCCTATCTGATCCCAGTGATGATGGAAACAACATCCTATCACAGATGAGGGTCATGGTAGCAGTAATGGTGGCAGTAATGGTAGACATGGATAATGTGACAGCCATAGCCCCTCTCACCTTACAAGGACACAGCTCTAGTGCCTATGCGATCCACTTCTTGGTATCAGGATGCTATAGAAGATAGGAGTTGGTTGACCCCCCCTCCCCCCCAAAAGGAGAGATATCTATTCCAGAGGATTGTAGCCCCCCAAACATCTCCAACGCCCAGGTGAGAACTGCCCTCACTAAGGCAAAAAACACAGCATCCATGGGACCGGATGGTGTCCCGGCTGTGTGCTTCATGAACTCAACGAGGAATTAAACCCACAGTTAGGACAGCTGTTTAATCTTAGCCTCACCTCAGGATACGTACCCAAGGAGTGGCATGTGACTGTGGTCCCACTTCATAAGGCGGTGCCTCCACAGACCCTGGAAATTACCCCCATTAGCTTGACAAGCCTTATCTGCAAAGCCATGGAGAGGATCATAATGGAACTCATAAATAAAGACATAGGGAACTTGCAGACTTTGGATCCAACCCAGTTTGGCTTTGTCAAAGGCAGATCCTGCCTCTTAAACTTGGTTGACTTTTTCGAGACAGTCACCAAGGCCATTGATGAGGAAAGGCAGTCCATACAGCCTACCTCGACCTGGCAAAGGCCTTGACACAATACCCCACTCAGGTATCATCGAAAAACTCATCAGCTTGAATGTAAACCCATACATCACAAGATGGGTTGCAAACTGGCTAGCGACAGAACCCACAGGGTCAGAGTTGCTGGAGCCATGTCAGACTCAAAGCCTGTCACAAGTGGTGTCCCACAGGGCTCAGTCCTGGGTCCACTCTTGTTCGGCATCTACTTTTCTGAAGTACAAGCAAACACAGGAGGGTTATGGCTGACAAAGTTTGCAGATGACTGCAAACTGGGCCATAGTCGAAAACACATCTGACACAGATATCCTCCAGAAGGGCCTCACAGAAACAGATAACTGGTGCCAGAGCCATGGCCTGAAGTTAAGCCAAAAATGCATAGTCATACCCTTGGGAAAAACAAGGTTACCTAGCTACCATATAGGTGACAATCCACTGAGCACAGAAAAAGTCATCAGGGATCTGGGGACCCAAGTTGACAGTAGTCTTTCGTTTGACACTCATGTTGCTAAAGTAGTTAGGAAAACCTTCTATATCGCCCACCTGATCATGAAGGGATTCACATCTAGATCAAGGAGGTCATCGTCCCCTGTACTCATCACTCATTAGACCTATGATTGAGTACAATGCCCGTTCGGAATGTATCTGACCAGACACCTGATGTAGCTTGAAAGGCCCCAAAGTTCCTCACCAAAAGGATAAAGGGTCTCAAAATATGTCTTATGCTGCCCGACTGAAAGAACTCCAGCTTTATTCAGTCTCATACCGCTTGCTCAGAGGTGACCTGTGCCTGACATATAAGGCCATGTCAAACCCAGATTTGATGAATATGCTTCACCTCAAAAATCTAGATCCCTCAGAACCACAAGGGCGGAGACTTAAACCTTGACACGGTTATAAATAGAACGTGCTGGAGGGACAGATTCATCACCCAGAGACTCCCTATGCTGTGGAACAAAATCCCGGTACATGTGAGGCAGAGCACCTTGCTGGCCTTGTTCAAGAGGAATCTTGACCAATGGATGGGAGATCGCAGATATACCCCAGGGATTACTTCAGTGTCACTGCTTGACAGAGGCACAGAAAAATGATAGGCATAGTTTTTATTCAAACTAAAGGGGTGGCGAAAGCCACATAACTATGGGCTAGGCTTATAAATGCCCTTGGGCAGATAGCCTAGTATGACCCTATGAACCTATGAACCTATGACATAGCAGTACAGGAAGCACCCTCTCCTCAAGCTGCTAAATCAGTCTTGGTAGTAACCATCCCTATTAAAGACTGGGAGGGTAACAATGGTCAACTTACTAGTGGAAGGCAGCACCATGGGTACAACCCCCTCTCAAGATATGGATGTCTCTATGACAACTACTCAGTATTTATGCAGAACTATTTTACAAGGTGAGTTAGAGACCAATACAGCAATTACAGTAATGGTGATACATGGTCTGGGTGACATCCTTTGTGAAAGCCAGACTCATTTATGTAGCAAAATGGAAATCCTGTATAAGAAGTTTATAGGCCACCGAAGTCCCTGTGTAACCACCCATCATGATCTTTACTATTCTTATAGTCAGTCCTTCACCATTCCTGGTGGAGATGCTCACACTGGGAGGGCAAAGGCATGGTCTAGATCCCATAGTGATACCATCTCATCACCTGCATCCAGTGATGAGGGCACTCAGGGATGCCATGGACACAGATGTGGATGGAGTATTCATACTGAGACCACTGTTAGCACATCAGACCATTCCCATCAGAGAGCACTCCAACCTCTGTGCATGATGTGGATCATACCTGTGACAATCCCTAGACATGGCACCACCATGGATGTGGATGTACATGTCCAGTTCATATATCTCCTCTGGGCCCCATAAACATGTCCATCAGACCCTAGCACAGTGCTACATCTTCTTTTTAAGCTCTGCCTTTGCACACCCGCACAAGCCCATCAACACTGTTTACATCTGCCCAGTTATACCATATGAGAGACCAGTCTTCCTGGCTCCAAACACTCATCCTTCCAAGACACACACGCGCACACACACACACACACACACACACACACACACACACACACACACACACACACACACACACACACACACAAACACACACGCACACACTCACACATGCACACACTCGCACACGCACACACACTCTCACCATTAGCATTACCAGACCACACACACACATACACACATACACGAGCAATGCTTCCCTACAGGCAAATTGAAAGAGCAGTAATCCAGCTATTCATGTCTTTGAGGGTGTTGGGGAAGCCTGACCACCTAGATAAACCCAAACAGAAACAGGAAGGACATGCTTTTACACAGTTCCAGACCATACCTCCAAAGACAGCTAATTATTGTAGATAATGCTGATGATTGAGTGCAACTGAATGTGAAAAAAAAATATGGCCAACTTAAATACATTGCAAAATTCCACCCCACACGCACACATATACAGTCATAAGCCAAAACAATGATAATTTTACACTGATTTCAGCACTTACATTTTGTATCACTGTTTCTGCCATGCCAGATCAGTGACTGTTTAACAGTGATCAAACAATTGGAGGAGTACGCTACTTTTATCACAATTGACCTCTGTGGCCAGCAATTCAAAACACTCTTTGATCCTGTATATCTTAGCTGTTAGACAGAGATAAAAAATGGCCACAGTGAAGTATTCCTACTTGTTATACACATATGTTCACTAATCCTGCAAAACTACATTAATGTTAGTTTAACTTTGTCATGACAATAGGAGCAGTAATTTTCATTCACAAACATCCCCCATATCAAGTAATAATGGCCAAATTGTTGACTGTGTACATCTCAGATATCTGAGTATGGTACCAATAAAAATAAGAATGGTTATAATAATTATAATGGCTGCAATCATTTCTTTTAAGTTTGCTTCACAAGTCCTCAGTAGCCACTGTAAATCATTTCAGATTTCTTTACAAAAAATACACATAGTCCTGCACAGCCTGATTAATGACTATTTAAACTGAGCAAATGACAAGAGAATAAGTTACTTTCATCCAAAGATAGCCACCTACCGCCACATAACAGTAATAGCCATTTTGTTTATTGTGTATATCTCAGACATCAGATTGTGATAGAAAGATGGCCACAATAATGTATTCCTACTCTTTCTTACTAAGATAGTCAAATAACTTGCTTCATTCAAATCACATTAGTCCTGCAATACCATAACAATTAACAAACAACAGCAGTCATTTTCATCCACAGAGACATCCTTTATCCAGCAGTTATAGCTACTGTCTTGTTTGCATTTTCACACAAACACATATTTCCTTACCATACACAGTAAACTACCCAGCATTAGCCCTACAAAGCATTCTACTGCCCATATCTGGTTACCTGCTAGGATTAAAAAAAACTTCATTCACACTACTGTCAGCCACTGCTGCTGCTTTTTTCCCATCCTTTGAATCAGATCATTTGTGAAACAGCAAGGAGCAAGGTGTATAGCACATATTCCATAGGACATTGCAGCTGTTTTGAATATGAGCTCTGTGGGCCATTTATTTCTATTGCTTTTATGGTAAACAAATGCTGCTGCATGTCTTTACTTTAAATTATATAAATAAATAAATAAATAAACAAACAAATAAAGGTATCTCTGAAAAGAAAATCTAGCTGAATGGCACCTTCAGCAGTCACCTAGTCTACCTGTTGGTAAAGCTGGCCATAGGCATGGGGACTGAGGAGTTACAGTTTTGGGGTGGTTTGGGAAGTGGTTCCACATTTGCCTTGAGTGGAGGAAATCATACGTCCCTTCTAATAAATGAAAAGGCTACAGAAACAGGAATACAGATACTTTTGCCTGTCAAGTGTTTGTTTACCATAAAAGCTATAGAAATAAATGGCCCACAGACACTTGACCAACGTTTCCTGGAATTCATTAATTCCAGTGCCCTGGACCAGCTCATTCTTACCCCCACTAGAGGTAGCAACATCCTTGACCTGGTCATTACTAACATGGGCGACCATTGCTCTACACCAATAGTCAACTCCTCCCTGGTTAGATCTGACCACAAACTAATCACCTTGGAAATCCACATCCCCCCGCAAAGGTAATTACCATGAAAAACTTCTCCAAAGCTAACTTTGGGCTCCTAAAAACAGAGGTAACTTCACGACACCCATACAAATGGAGAATAGTTGCATGACCACTGAATCATACACCAATGCACTGTATGAACATGTACACAAATGCATGGATCTCGCCATACCCAATAGAACCAAGATGATTTCCTCCAAAAAAAGGAAGCCAATCTGGTGGTCCACTCCCATAAACAAACTCTACAAGAGAAGGAGGAAACTAATGCGGAATAAGATGAAGTCCCAAGTCTGGAAAAACTCCCTTATCAGCCTCAACAAAAAGTTGAGAACCCTCATCAAATCCTCTAAAGCTAGCTATGAAAACAGAATTGTAACAGATAGTAAAGGCAACCACAAGGCCTTCTATAGTTATGTAAAGAATCTCCATGGCAATACCCAGATTTGCTCTAAGCTACTGCCCAATGGTACCTCCTATACCGAGCCAACAGATATTGCTAATATACTGGCCGACAGATTCAGTGCCAGCTTTACCCCTACAAAGGACCAATCAATATACCACTAGATTGCCAGGCACCCAGTATTAGTGCTGCACAGCTTAAAACAGCACTGTCCAAGGCAAAGAATACAGCTTCTATGGGACCTGACAATATCCCTGGCTGTGTTCTACATGAACTACAGAATGAACTGGCACCTCAATCCACAAAAGAGGAGTGACTACAAACCCTGGGAACTATCACCCAATTAGCCTGACGAGTCTGATATACAAAGCTATGGAACACATCATCATGGACCTAATAAACGAGGATATAGGGAATCTCCAAATTCTGGATCCCACACAGTTTGGTTTTGTGAAGGGTAGATCATGCCTGCTCAACTTGGTCAACTTCTTTGAGTCAGTCACCAGAGCTGTGGATGAAGGCAAGATGGTTCATACAGCCTACCTTGATCTGGCCAAAGCCTTTGATACCATTCCCCACTCAGGAATCATAGAAAAACTCACTAAGCTAGGTATCAACCCCTATATCACTAGGTGGGTTGCAAACTGGCTCACAGATAGAACCCACAGTGTGAAAGTAGCTGACTCCAAGTCAGACTGCTGACCAGTCACAAGTGGAGTCCTATAGGGTTCAGTCCTGGGTCCTCTCCTGTTTGGTATCTATTTCTCTGAAGTCCAGGCCAACACAAAGGGACTCTGGCTGACAAAGTTTGCAGATGATTGCAAGGTGGGAGCTATTATTAACTCCCCAAGTGATGTTGACATCCCACAGAAAGGCCTCACTGAGACCAATGACTGGTGTCAGAACCATGGCCTTAAGCTCAATGCCAAAAAATGTGTCATCTCCTTTGGGGAAAAACCCAGTTCCCATGAATTACCACATCGATGGTAGTCCACTGAACACAGAAGGCGTTATAAGAGATCTGGGAACACAGGTTGACATAAACCCCTATTTTGACCACCACATTGTCACTGTAGTCAGAAAGTCCTTCTATGTGACACATCTCATTACTAAGGGTTTTGCATCCAGGAAGAAAGAGGTCATTGTCTCCCTCTACTCTTCCCTCATTAGGCCAATCATCAAGTACAATGCCCCATTTGGCATGTACCTCACTAGACACTTGCAACAACTGGAGAGGATGCAAAAGTACCTCACAAAGAGGATCTTAGGCCTTAAACACTTGCCCTATATGGACAGACTCAAAAAACTACAACTATTCTCTTTCTCATATTGCCTACTTAGAGGCGATCTCTGCTTCACTTACAAAGCCATGTCTGACCCAGCTCAGTTAGAAATGCTACATCTAATGAAATCCCAATCTCTCTGCACCACATGCTCCAGAGACCTCAACCTCATTACCACAATCAACAGAATGTGCTGAAGGGACAAGTTCATAATCCAGCGACTGCCCATGCTATGGAATAGACTTCCCATACATGTCAAACAGAGCACCTTACTGGCCTCTTCAAGAGAAATCTTGATGAGTGAATGGGAAATAGAAAATTCACCCTGGGGATCACTCTAGTGGCTCTACTCGACAGAGGCACTGTGAACTAAGGTCGGATGGCATGATGCCAGGGTTATTCTATGGGCTAGGCTTGTAAAGGCTCCAGGGCCATTAGCCTAGTACACACCTATGAACCTATGAACCTATAAGTTAGAAGGAGCCTTACTGTGTCATGGAGACTAGAATCTGAATAACAGAGAAATGTGGTGGCAACTGGAAAGCCTTGGACTGAGATGAGTCAATTAGCAGTGAGCTATTACACGTTGAGTGAAAGACTGAACTACAATATCAGGCAGCATTAATGTGTGATATTTTGAAAAATTCACTTAAAATGGTTCACTGATAAAGTGGGATAAATGTTTCCTTTAAATTAACAAACTAAAGCTGAATATTTTATTTTACATATGCAATCTCTGTCTGTTATATGAAAGCTAATGATGAGTATGAAAGATGGGAGTTTCACTTATTAAGGGAATTAGGCTAGAAGGCCTGGAAACTTTAGGGTAAAATGGTGAACAAAGCTAAGCAGGCTTCTTTATCTGTCAATTGTCAATACTAAGGGACTATTATATCGGCAACAATATTTGCTCTGAGTGATATATGGAGGCTTGATTTAGCAATAAGAGTAGGTCACTGTGACATTTAAAATGTATTCTGGAAATGGAATAGCTTTGTGAGATTATATTAAAGAATTGCAACAAAATGACAAAAGGTGTGTGAAAAAATGTATTCAACAAAGCAATAGTTCCCATTGCGGTTTTGATGAAAAAGGTTCTGATTATTAAAAAAACAATCTGTCACAGAAATATGATTCATTTTGAGTAAAACAAGAAGGAGGTGTTGATTCTGAAAAAAAAGCCCTGGGATTCATGAAGCTTGTGCCAGGTGCAGGCGTAGTGTCGGCGTTCTAACACCAAAAATGGCCACCGAGCGATTCAGGTACGAGCTGTTTCCACGTGCCCTACCTGCGTACGCTATGCTCTCACAACTCCCGAGCCTTGTATGCTAATTACCCCATGTGCAGCAGTGTAGCATGCAAATGAAGGTATGTAGCGATTGAAGAAGTGGTGCAGGCGTAGTGTAAGCATGCAGAAATGTAAACCGTAGAAAACGGTTTACATTTTTGCAAACATAAAATTGGAGCTATGACAGCCGACCAAACACATGTATTATATTGTTAATATATGCCAATGGCTAAATATATAGCCACTGGCATAAAAAAAACATGTACAAAATATAAAATTAACATTTAATATATATAGTCGCACTATCAGGATGTGAAAGCACAGGGCAGCGGTGCACAAAGGGGATCGCAAGGAATATATAAAAATATAGAATAAAACCGCAATGAAACACATATTACAATTTCCCCATAATAGTCAATGGCAGGCATGCTACACCATACTCATGGTGCAAGGGTTGCTAAGGGGCAGTGATAGTGTTATGCGCAGTAGCTAGGAATTAGTAGGCAATGCCATGCAAATGAGAGGAGTAATAGTGAATCGCAGATTCCCCGCTGGTGTAAGGATGCACCTCACAGCATAGCATTATAACACCGAGGTATGCCCTTGAGATAAAGATGACATCAAGAGAGGGGTGTGCCGCCATTGCTGTAAGCACATTGGAGCATTGCTAAACCGTCTGCCCCTAGCTAGGCAAAGTTGCAGCATAGGGGTGTGTCGAATTGCCCATAGCTATGCTTAGCTGAGAGTACACAAGGTAACTGAGTATGCATGTGAACGGAGATGAAAATGCGCGTAAACCCGGTAAATGGGTATGCGCAACACGCACTGCAGCTGAAACAGGAAGGATATAGGAAATAAATAAGGAAATGCTGCAGCAGTGAACTTGGAGTACAAATGACTAATTAATACCTAGGAGCATACAGTGGGCCATTGACAACAGCTAACAAGGCTGCAAGCAGCTACCTGCAGAACAGGGAAGGGGAGGGGCTGTACTGTAAAGAAAACAGCAAAGTGTCAAAGCAGAACAAAGCTGATGTGCAGTATATCAGCTACAAGGCACATTTTGCCATGACTGGGTAGTGAAAGTACAAAACAAGAAAGACAGCAGGTGGATGCATGCCTGATAATGGGAGGGGATCCAGGTGTAAAAGTGAATTAAAGGGCAACAGATTAATCAAAACAGGCAAGTAGATCTCCATATTAAAGCCCCCACACTTGCAGTACTCATTGTAAAACCCATAATTAAGACATGCAGCAGCTGGAATAGCTCATACACACCCACTTACATCAGTAGCGTCCATAGCACAATACTATAAAGTGTGAAAGCACCTCACACACATTTGTGTATTCCCATACACTCTGCACCAGTGGTGTATACAGACATGGAACTTGTATTATGTACATGTTAGGGGCTATCATAGCTTTGATCCACCAGCATGTGTTGGAGACTGAAGGTGGTGTGGAGGCTAATGCACATGACCACCTCAGGCATCAGAGGAGGAGGAGAGTGTTCAGACCTAGGGTAGCCTACCAGGGGCTAAATGATCTGGAAATAGTAGAGCATTACAGCGTGGACAGGGACACCCTACAGCAACTTGTGGAGCTGTGCCGGCCATGCCGCAGAGCCAGAACAAACAGAGGGGAACCCATCCCAGTGGATACGAAGGTATGTGTAAGCCTGAGAATACTAGCTACAGGTACCTTTCAAAGACCAACTGGGGATATCATGGGGATTTCACAGGCATCAGCATCCAGGATACTACACCAGTTTCTGGATGTCATGTTACCACATGCCAATGAGCACATATACTTCCCCTGAACGCAGGAGGAGTTGGCCAGCAATATGTGTCTCTTCCACAGTGTGGCAGAATACCCAGAGGTACTGGGTGCAATAGACTGCATGCACATACACATCAAGTCACCAGCCAGTGAGCAGGGTAGGCACTACATAAACCGCAAGGGATACCCCTCCATCAACTGCCAGGTCATGTGCAATGCCCAGGGCATTATCATGGATGTGTGTGCTGGCAGCCCTGGAAGCTATCACGACTCCCACATCTGGCATGCCTCACAGCTGTATTGGTTATTTGCCAGGGGGGACATCCCAAATGGCCACCTGGTTGGGGATGCTGGCTATGCACTGGAACCGTGGATGATGACTCCCATCAGAAATGCACACACACCCATGCAGGAATGCCATAATTAGGCACACGAACAAACCAAAATCATCATAGAGTGAGTGTTTGGGATGCTGAAATCACGATTCCGTTGCTTGGACATATCTGGTGGAGCCTTGCAGTACTCTCCAGGCACATGTGCCCACATCTTCATAGTGTGTGCCATGCTACACAATATGGTCCTGTGGAAACAGCTGCAGCAGGGACAGAATGGTAAAGGCCCTCACAGGCCACCACCATTGCCAAGGGCCCCACAGGCACAGAGGTACTCAGACCACGAACACCCTGAGCCAGCCCCACTAGGCAGACAACGGCGTGCCCAGTATGCCCATGCCTTGGCAAAGAGGGAACATATAGCACACATACACTGACAGTGTAGGCACCTAAGGACTTTCACCTTTCTCCACCTGCACACACAGTAAAAATGGATGGCACACACACAAGACTACCTGTAAATTGTCATGTATAGGCAGTCTACTGTGTGCATCCAACATAGGCAGCTATTGCACACACAACAGCCATTGGCACAAGGTAAGTCAACACCTGAACAGTAAATTAAGCTATCAGCATATGCAGATCCTGTATGTATAGATTCATAGGTAGATACTTGGCCAACTGCCAGAAGCCATTCATAAGGCCAGCCAAAATGTGTCAGCTTTTGCCACCCCATTGATTCATTAACTGTCCCTCTGTGGAGCAGAGCCAATGGTGGGATCCCCGGGGTGCATCTACTGTTCCCCATCCACCATTCAAGGTTTCTCTTGCAGAGTGTTAGTGAGGGGCTCTGTATAATGTAGTTAGGGATGTTGTTCCAAAGTATGGGGAGTGTCGGTGACAGGAAGCTGTCCCTCCAGCATCTTCAGTTATTGTTGTGGCAAGGTTCAGCTCACTACAGTGTGTGGCACACTGTGACATGGATTCCTATAGGTGGAGCATATCCATCAAGCCTGAGTTCGATACCACTGTGTTGGCCAGCAAAGATCATCTCTGGTAAACGAGATGCCACTGAGTAAAGCAGGAGTTTATTCAGTCTGGCTGCATAGGCCATATGTTGGAGGCCAGTATTCCCATTGGCGAGGTACATTTGTGGACCCCCCGGCTGTTGGACATGTCTTCTGAGGTACATCCCACATGGGTTATTATACCCTATGATGGGACTGATGAGTGATGAGTAAAGGGGCACTATAACCCCAGTATGTCTAGATCGGAATCCTTTGGTAATCAGATGGCCTACATAGAAGGATGTCCAAATTACCATGGAGATATGATTGTCAAAGGGGAGATCACTATCTACCTTAGTCCCCAGATACCCCATTACCTCGTCTGTATTAAAGTGGCTACCACTTATGTGTTAATATGTGGGTGCCAATTCCACAATGGAATGACCATGTAGTTAGTGGCACTTGGGTGGAGTCCATGCCATTGGCACCCTGTGACATTCTCTGTGAGGCCCCTTGAGGGATGTCTGTGTCAGCTGGACTATTAATCATGGCTCCCAGTTCGCAGTCATTGCCAAACATGGTCTGCCATAGTCCACCTGTGTTTTCCTCTACCTCTGAGATATATATGCCAAACAGTAGGGCTCCCAGGACTGAGTCCTGTGGGACACTAGTCGTGACTGTTCAGGAGTTGGACCTGGAGACCGCTAGTTGTACCATGTGGGTTCTGTGTGTAAGCCTGTTGGCAACCCAACCTGTGATGTATGGGTGAATGTACAGGCAGGTGTGTTTATCAACAATACCTGAGTGGGGCATGGTGTCAAAAGCCTTAGTGAGGTCCAGGTAGTATGTGTGAACCACCTCCCCCGTCATCTAACGTCATGTTGACTGTATGTAAAATGTCAAACAGGTTCAGTAGGCATGAACTGCGCTCAACCAAGCTGACCTGGGTTGGGTAACGTGTTCGGAGGTTACCAATGTCATTGTTAATGAGTGCCATGAGGATGCGAACCATACCATTGCAGACCAGGCTAGTCAGGCTTATGGGGTGGTAGTTACCATGGTCAGTTGTGATTCCACCTTGATGGACTGGAATAACCATTGCCACGTGCCATTGTATGGGCATGTAGCCTGTGGAGAGGCTGGGGTAGGAATGCTTAATTAGGTGGTGGGCAAGTTGTCTTGTACAGTTTGCAAAATGTAGTCTGGGTCAACATCTGCCTCCATTGATGCTGTGTTCTGCTGTTAGAGAGGGCCATTTCCACCTCTGTGTCTCTGATGGTTGGGATATGTTTGAGTAGTGCTGTGGGCTCTTTAGGGGGTGAAGTATGCACTGAATGTATCTACAAGGATGTTGGTGATATCAGTAGGGTCAGCATATTTTGTGCTATATTTCACCGGTACAGTTCAAATCTGTATGTCACCACATAGATCCTTGACATAGCCAAAGAAGGCTTTGTGGTTATCTTTCGAATCCTTGCGTATTCTCCTGCTGATGTTAGCCTTGGATGATGTCATGAGGGACCTACGTATCATACTAATAGTGGTCACGGATGTTTGCCCTTCGTGGGATTTGCTGTGTGTCTGGAGCACTGTCCTACTTCTGTAGTATAGCCTGTTTATTGCAGAGGTCCACCAGACTGGTGTCCTTGTCTAGGAGGAGGGAGTCTTGGTTTACCAGTGATGGCATGAGCCATACATCTGTGTTGGTGCTTATAGACTGCATTTGTAAATCTGTCTATATCTTGAGCAGTGTTTCCCCTTAGCGTGGGGGCTGTGAAAACCCCCACTCCTGTCACTAGTAGTATAAATTTAGCTGTAGGAAAGGTATACACTGTGGTATCTGTGGGTGTGGGAGATGCTAGGATGTGGAAACAGTGTGTAGTTCATGGTCTGATCTAACCAGTGACCAGTAAACCTCTGCTGTGGTGCACCTGTTGCCCATGTTGGTGATGACCACATCTAGTAGTTTCCACCTCACATTAGGGAGGTTACCACCTGATACAGGGCATATGAGGTGATACATTCCAGGAAACGCTGGGCCTGGAAGTGAGTACCGGAGTATGTTTCCCAGTTAATGGTATGATAGTTGACATTGACCAATGCCAGGGTGTGCGTTAGGACTGTTATGTTCTCCACTGTCTCCAGGTAGGTGGAGTGGAGGTCCTGGGTCATGGAGGGTGATCCGTAGCAGGCCACATTTCACATTGCAGTTGTGGCTGATGTTAGATGCACATGGATGATCACAGAGGTATCATGCTGCCCCACTAACCTGGAGGTGTAGGTATCACTAATGAATATGGATACAGTCCCTCCATGTCTGTCAGTCCATGTTCTCTGGCTGAAATTTGTGGTATGGGTTGTAGTCTGGTAGTGCTGGTGTGCTCTCAGGAGCCTTAAGACAGATTTCAGTTAATGCACAGATGTTGATGTTGTCCATCCTGAGGAGTGCTGTGAGTGCATGCATGTTGTGATCACAACCCCTGGTGCTGAGTAGCATAATCATCATTGAATCTGCTGTTGTGATGTTTATTGAGCTGGTATTCACCTTCAAGAGTCTCCTAAATAAGGCACCATGGGGTTGCCAATAGCCTTGGCCAGTATTCCAAAGCCTAAGGCTGACACATAGGCCTGTATGGTATCATTGCATGCATGTTCCCAATCTGTGTTTGTTTTTCATCTCCCATGTAGGTAACCTACTGGCAAGCAATAGAAAGCCTTAAACTTATACAAGTCTTCTAGCTTCCAAGATAGGCTTTTGGAGTGACTAAGTATCAGTGTTCTGTATGTTCTTGCTGTACTCAACTGTTTCCTGACTACTTGGTGATGTCTCACTGTATATTGTGATCTGAAGGTCTGTTTATTCACATATTATGGCTGTGATGGCCTGCACATTAGAGGTTCACAGATAGCCTACTACCTATCTGCCCAAGGGCAATTAGAAGCATAGCTACAGTGTGTTGGCTTTCCCCACACCATTGATGAAGTAACTGAGCCTCTGTCAAGCATAGCCAATGAACCAATGAAGACTGAAAAAACCAAATAGAAACAAGACGAGGTCCTTGTCCGCAGAAACCACACAAAGAAGGAAAATCCTTAACGCGTTTTATTTGTAGTGACAGCAAAGCGTTTTCGCCACAGCAATCCGTGGCTTCTTCAGAGGAATAAACACCAAACACATTACACTCCATTTATATCTGGAAATAAGGAAGTGACATCTTCCAATTTCCTGAACTGAGCAGCCATTTTTATATAATAAACAATACAATGTACTGCAAAACATCTAATACAAAAACAAGTATATAAAACTTCATATAAAGAGTATTAAAAGTAATAATAAATTAAAACATTACATCTAAATATTAATTAACCTAAAACAGTTAAAAACATAACTTTTATTTTATTTTATTTATTTTTAGGACCAGCTGACCTAATAAACAAACCTAAAAGTGTGTATATATTTTTATACAAGTATGTATATTTTTTAATATGTTGTTTTTGAATTTTATGTTTTGTATTTTGTGTTTTATATTTTGTATTTTATATTTTATATTTTATATATATATATACACCTGCAAGGGCAGACTGCTACACTCAACTATTGTTGGCACAATAAAAGACATCATATCTTGTACTTATTAAAAGTATAATTAACCAAATTTTAACCCCTTGAAATATAAGGAACCCATTTGTTCATTATTCTACTACCAGTGGTAGATGTTTTTGACTATGGTATTTCCACATGTTCTTAAAACTATAGCAAAAGTAGGGGGTCCTACACTGACCTATTATTATAATAGTGACCAAGACGAAAATAGGAGACCCCAATATCATATAATCTACCTAAGATAACTTTTTAATTTTAGTACAGGAGCTATATTGCAGTTGCTATTCAACCCAGGATGCCTGAACGCATCAAGGCGTAACTGCCATTCAAGCTCCCAATTTTCCAAAATTAATGAAAAAGGGCCTCCCCTAGTCTTTAATGGTACATGGTCAATGGCCATAAACTGGAAACTATGACCTGGATTTAAACCTATATGCTTTGCCAGTGCATTGTCACCCTTGTCGTTCTTAATAGCGTACATATGTTCATACATTCGGTCCCGGATCCGACGGTCCGTTTTTCCGATGTAGAACGCCTGGCAACAATTACACATGGCAATGTAAATAATAGATCTACTCTCACAGTTTAAGGTAAAACGGATATGGTACTTCCTTTCCCTAACCATAAAGGTTTCACCTGTTCTGACTTTACTACAGAATTTGCAAAAACCACATTTAAACATACCTCTCTTTTTATAAAAGGTGTTTTGAGGTACGCCTTTTTGTAACAATTCCTTAAGGTTGTTTGATCTCTTAAATATAAATCTAGGTTTACTACCTAGTTTTTCAACCAAAAGAGAATTTGAAGATATAAGATGCCAATTCTTACATTATTACGTAGAATCCTTAGAATTTTTACTAAAGGTAGTGATGAAGCTTAAAGAAAAGTCACATTCTACACCTAAAGGTGTCCCTATTGCTATCTCCCCACTGTTCAAATCAATCTCAGTCATTACTGTATTAGCAATGGGGTCAGTGTGTGTATAATTTTTTTGAAATAATAAAGGTTTATAAAAACCATTAGACCTTTTGTAAGTGACCTCTCCAATCAGGTCTGATAGCATTTGGTCAGGGTACCCCCGGTTACTAAACATTTCTTTCAATAATCCACATTCTTTAATGAAATCAACCATAGTACTGCACATTCTTCCTGCCCTCACCAGTTGTCCCTTTACAATGGACCTTTTCTGTTGGTATGGGTGAAAACTGGAGAAGTGCAGGAAAGAATTGCAGTATGTAGATTTTCTAAACACTGTTGATGTAAGCCCTTGACTTATAATGTCCTTTTCTAACTTCACGTCAAGGTAGTCAATTTCACTAGTTGAAAATTTAAATGTGAATTTTAAGAATTCAGTTGTTGAATTAATGGTTTCCACGAAACCTGCAGCTTCTAATTCCGAGCCCCTGAACAAAATAAAAATATCGTCCAGGAACCGGGTATAGTACATAACAGGTTCCATTAAACCAGAGATCTTTCTTAAAATGTTAGCCTCCCAGTATCCCATAACATAATTTGCCACTCCAGACCCACATGGAGAGCTCATCGCTACACCACATTTTTGAAGGAAAAAGTCACCATTAAAGAAGTAGTTGGAAGTGAGGACAATGTCCAACAATTCTGTGACCAAGTCTATTTCCAACCTAGAGGCCCCAAATACCTGAAGCATAGACCCTATCCATTCCACCGCTTCTAAATGCGGTATGGAAGTATACAGGTCTACCACATCAATGGTCAAAAAATTGTTGTCACTATTATATGGGATACCATTGATGTTGTTAAGGAAGGACCACGAGTCTTTACATATACTAGTAATCTCCTTCATATATTTGTCCAGTATTTTTGTTATAAGTTTAGAACAGGGGTATATGATAGAGGACCTACAGTCGATCAAAGCTCTCATAGGGGGGTTGTTAATACTCTTATGAATCTTAGGGATTCCGAACATGGTAGGTATTTTTGGACAGTTAATGTCAATGTAGTTGTACAAGTTAATATCAATTTTTCCTGCCAGGAACAGATCCCTAAAATAACCCCTAATTCTATGAATATTACCATTGACCTCACTCTTAGATGATTTAATGTAAGCTTCAGTGTCCAATACCATAGTCATCTTCTCATTGTATGTTGTGTTGTCAAATAACACCAACCCACCACCTTTATCAGGTTTTAACAAACGTACAGGTAGCTGGCATATCTCATCTAATAACAACAGTTGTTCCTTAGAAATGTTTGAATTTCTTGTACCTGCCCTGTCATTACCATTAGTGGCAAGAAATCTGAAGTCCATTTCACAAATGTTTTCAAACAATTGTAATGTATTATGTAATGGAGGGTTGAACACACTAGCCAATTTCATGGTTGGTAAAACATCACCACTACTCCCAATGTTTAAATTTTCAGTGTCATTTTGTTGATTAAACACTAATTTTAGGTTCATTTTCCTCACATAACATTTTAATTCTATGATTTCCCTAGAAATACTCCCAGTTCTACCTGGAACAAAAGAATTGCCAAAAGCTAGTAATTCTATTAACTGCTCATCAAGGATGATGTCAGAAAAATTATAAATCTTAAAATCCCCATTTTTGTTGGTATGAATAACAGGGTATTTATGTACAATAGGCGGACAGAATAAATCAGTTTGCACAACAAACGAGGAGGATGCCCCATTAGGGTCTTGATCTACAATTAATTCTTCCTCCTGTTCACATAAGGCCTGTTGCTGCGTTGGCCTAAAAAATTGTTACCATTGTTCTGGTTACCTGATTTGTTATTAGTACTAGAACCATGTTGGTAACTACCAGGTCCTCCATTGTTTCTGGCAAAACCTTTTATTCGATTACTCCGTCTTAGTCCTGTACTGCTATGACCATCATTATTTTCTTCTGTTACATCATCCAACCCACTCATCTCCTCCACCACATCAACCATCTGACTGTCACTAGTGTGACCTGAGCGGGTACCATTAAATCCCTTTAATTTAGGGTATGCACAGTTTTTAGAGTAGGCTTCCCTATCTCTAATCAGTTTTTTATTTTTACCAGCTTTTAACTTCAACAGCAAAGTATCTATACTAGACAAAATCCGTCCATAGTCGAATTTGTACCTAGTAAAGTCCAAATCAATTTTAATGTCATTGTCCAGCTTATTAATTTCGTCCATTAGTACATCAATATGCAATGAATAATGCTTAACAATAAGTTCTAAAAGTTGAACACCTTGTTGTTGGAACAGTATTTCCAAATCAGTAAAAAATACCTGGTCAGTTATCAGAGCAGATGGCACAAAATTATTACGTAACCCTTTTGGTATTAATTTTTCCACAATGCACTGTTTAAAATAGGCCGACTCCAACTGCAATTTTTTTAATTTAAGCAGTTTGGAGTCGAATAATTTTAGCTTATCTGCTAAACATGTGTTTTTAATATTGGATACGTCATTGCTAGATAGCGTACCTTCATGACCGAAAGTTAAGTTGGCAGTGTCCAATAACCAACCCCCTAAGTCCGGTAAGCAAAAATTAGTCCCATCAGGTCCGTTGTTGGAATTTACCAAACCTGTATTATCAGTTCGTAAATTAGACCGTTCGTTAAATAACGTGACAGCAGCATACGTGGCAGGGCGTCCCATCCTCTCTTCTCCACCAAGTCTGTCGCCGGACAACGGAAAAGTGCTTTCCGGACTGGTTCCTTGCCCCAAACTGGTGCTAGCAGGCAAGTTTTGTCGTTCCGGCTGGCCTGCCGGTATCCAATCTTCAAGACTCACTTGACTCACACCCATCGTGCTGGAAACACCGGAAGTACCTGCTGTAGACGTCCTGATAGCAGCCTGCATATCGTCAATTCTAGAGTTCAACTGGTCCAGTCTAACAGATAAGCCGGCAAGCACGCCGGCTAAATCTGTATTAGTATTATCAATGCCACTCGTCATGGAGATATTTAATGGGTAACTGTCAAGACAATCAGGAATCCTCGCAAACAAAAAAACCACGAACCAATGAAGACTGAAAAAAAACAAATAGAAACAAGACGAGGTCCTTGTCCGCAGAAACCACACAAAGAAGGAAAATCCTTAACGCGTTTTATTTGTAGTGACAGCAAAGCGTTTTCGCCACAGCAATCTGTGGCTTCTTCAGAGGAATAAACACCAAACACATTACACTCCATTTATATCTGGAAATAAGGAAGTGACATAATAATAATAAACAAACCTAAAAGTGTGTATATATCTTTATACAAGTATGTATATTTTTTTAATATGTTGTTTTTGAATTTTATGTTTTGTATTTTGTGTTTTATATTTTGTATTTTATATTTTATATATATATACACCTGCAAGGGCAGACTGCTACACTCAACTATTGTTGGCACAATAAAAGACATCATATCTTGTACTTATTAAAAGTATAATTAACCAAATTTTAACCCCTTGAAATATAAGGAACCCATTTGTTCATTATTCTACTACCAGTGGTAGATGTTTTTGACTATGGTATTTCCACATGTTCTTAAAACTATAGCAATATATTAGGTCAGCTGGTCCTAAAAATAAATAAAATAAAATAAAAGTTATGTTTTTAACTGTTTTAGGTTAATTAATATTTAGATGTAATGTTTTAATTTATTATTACTTTTAATACTCTTTATATGAAGTTTTATATACTTGTTTTTGTATTAAAAATTTTTTTTTCAGGAAAATTGGGTTATTTTAGGCATCAGCATCCAGGATACTACACCAGTTTCTGGATGCCATGTTACCACATGCCAATGAGCACATATACTTCCCCCGAACGCAGGAGGAGTTGGCCAGCAATATGTGCCTCTTCCACAGTGTGGCAGAATACCCGGAGGTACTGAGTGCAATAGACTGCATGCACATACACATCAAGTCACCAGCCAGTGAGCAGGGTAGGCACTACATAAACCGCAAGGGATACCCCTCCATCAACTGCCAGTTCATGTGCAATTCCCAGGGCATTATCATGGATGTGTGTGCTGGCAGCCCTGGAAGCTATCATGACTTCCACATCTGGCATGCCTCACAGCTATATTGGTTATTTGCCAGGGGGGACATCCCAAATGGCCACCTGGTTGGCGATGCTGGCTATGCACTGGAAACGTGGATGATGACTCCCATCAGAAATGCACACACACCCATGGAGGAATGCCATAATTAAGCACACGCACAAACCAAAATCATCATAGAGCGAGTATTTGGGATGCTGAAATCACGATTCCGTTGCTTGGACATATCTGGTGGAGCCTTGCAGTACTCTCCAGGCACATGTGCCCACATCTTCATAGTGTGTGCCATGCTACACAATTTGGTCCTGCGGAAACAGCTGCAGCAGGGACAGAATGGTAAAGGCCCTCACAGGCCACCACCATTGCCAAGGGCCCCACAGGCACAGAGTACTCAGACCACGAACACCCTGAGCCAGCCCCACTAGGCAGACAGAGGTGTGCCCAGTATGCCCATGCCTTGGCAAAGAGGGAACGTATAGCACACACACACTGACAGTGTAGGCACCTAAGGACTGACACCTTTCTCCACCTGCACACACAGTAACAATGGATGGCACACACACAAGACTACCTGTAAATTGTCATGTATAGGCAGTCTACTGTGTGCATCCATCATAGGCAGCCCTCAACTATTGCACACACAACAGCCATTGGCACAAGGTAAATCAACACCTGAACAGTAAATTAAGCTATCAGCATATGCAGATACTGTATGTATAGATTCATAGGTAGGTACTTGGCCAACTGCCAGAAGCCATTCATAAGGCCAGCCAAAATGTGTCAGCTTTTGCCACCCCATTGATTCATTAACTGTCCCTCTGTGGAGTAGAGCCAATGGTGGGATCCCTGGGGTGCATCTACTGTTCCCCATCCACCCTTCAAGGTTTCTCTTGCAGAATGTTAGTGAGGGGCTCTGTATAATGTAGTTAGGGATGTTGTTCCAAAGTATGGGGAGTGTCTGTGACAAGAAGCTGTCCCTCCAGCATCTTCAGTTATTGTTGTGGCAAGGTTCAGCTCACTACAGTGTGTGGCACACTGTGACATGGATTCCCATAGGTGGAGCATATCCATCAAGCCTGAGTTCGATACGGCTCTGTTGGCCAGCAAAGATCATCTCTGGTAAATGAGATGCCACTGAGTAAAGCAGGAGTTTATTCAGTCTGGCTGCATAGGCCATATGTTGGAGGCCAGTATTCCCATTGGCGACGTACATTTGTGGACCCCCCGGCTGTTGGACGTGTCTTCTGAGGTACATCCCACATGGGTTATTATACCCTATGATGGGACTGATGAGTGATGAGTAAAGGGGAACTATAACCCCAGTATGTCTAGATGGGAATCCTTTGGTAATCAGATGGCCTACATAGAAGAATGTCCTAATTACCATGGAGATATGATTGTCAAAGGGGAGATCACTATCTACCTTAGTCCCCAGATACCCCATTACCTCATCTGTATTAAAGTGGCTGCCACTTATGTGTTAATATGTGGGTGCCAATTCCACAATGGAATGACCATGTAGTTAGTGGCACTTGGGTGGAGGCCATGTCATTGGCACCCTGTGACATTCTCTGTGAGGCCCCTTGAGGGATGTCTGTGTCAGCTGGACTATTAATCATGGCTCCCAGTTCGCAGTCATTGCCAAACATGGTCTGCCGTAGTCCACCTGTGTTTTCTGTACCTCTGAGACATATATGCCAAACAGTAGGGCTCCCAGGACTGAGTCCTGTGGGACACCAGTCGCGACTGTTCAGGAGTTGGACCTGGAGACCGCTAGTCGTACCATGTGGGTTCTGTGTGTAAGCCTGTTGGCAACCCAACCTGTGATATATGGGTGAATGTACAGGCAGGTGTGTTTATCAACAATACCTGAGTGGGGCATGGTGTCAAAAGCCTTAGTGAGGTTCAGGTAGTAGGTGTGAACCACCTCCCCCATCATCTAACGTCATGTTGACTGTATGTAAAATGTCAAACAGGTTCAGTAGGCATGAACTGCACTCAACCAAGCTGACCTGGGTTGGGTCACGTGTTCAGAGGTTACCAATGTCATTGTTAATGAGTGCCATGAGGATGCGAACCATACCATTGCAGACCAGGCTAGTCAGGCTTATGGGGTGGTAGTTACCATGGTCAGTTGTGATTCCACCTTGATGGAGTGGAATAACCATTGCCACGTGCCATTGTATGGGCATGTAGCCTGTGGAGAGGCTGGGGTAGGAATGCTTAATTAGGTGGGGGGCAGGATGTCTTGTACAGTTTGCAAAATGTAGTCTGGGTCAACATCTGCCTCCACTGATGCTGTGTTCTGCTGTTAGAGAGGGCCATTTCCACCTCTGTGTCTCTGATGGTTGGGATACTGTACCTTTTGAGTAGTGTTGTGGGCTCTTTAGGGGGTGAAGTATGCACCGAATGTATCTGCAAGGATGTTGGTGATATCAGTAGGGTCAGCATATTTTGTGCTATATTTCACTGGCACAGTTCAAATCTGTATGTCACCACGTAGATCCTTGACATAGCCAAAGAAGGCTTTGTGGTTATCTTTCGAATCCTTGCGTATTCTCCTGCTAATGTTAGCCTTGGATGATGTCATGAGGGACCTACGTATCATACTAATAGTGGTCATGGATGTTTGCCCTTCGTGGGATTTGCTGTGTGTCTGGAGCACTGTCCTACTTCTGTAGTATAGCCTGTTTATTGCAGAGGTCCTGGAATTGAATGGTGTTGAATTGTCACTTTAACATGCCCTCTTTAGATCACTAAGTGCCCCTATCACCCTCCACAACCCCAGTCTTCACCAGCTTCCAGCAACTCTGCCTGGAATTGCTTCATTGGCTATGCTTGACAGAGGCTCAGTTACTTCATCAATGGTGCGGGGAAAGCCAACACACTGTAGCTATGCTTCTAATTGCCCTTGGGCAGATAAGTAGTAGGCTATCTGTGAACCTCTAACGTGCAGGCCATCACAGCCATAATATGTGAATAAACAGACTTTCAGATCACAATATACAGTGAGACATCACCAAGTAGTCAGGAAACAGTTGAGTACAGCAAGAACATACAGAACACTGATACTTAGTCACTACAAAAGCCTATCTTGGAAGCTAGAAGACTTGTATAAGTTTAAGGCTTTCTATTGCTTACCAGTAGGTTACCTACATAGGAGATGAAAAACAAGCACAGATGGGGAACATGCATGCAATGATACCATACCGGCCTATGTGTCAGCCTTAGGCTTTGGAATACTGGCCAAGGCTATTGGCATCCCCATGGTGCATTATTTAGGAGACTCTTGAAGGTGAATACCAGCTCCATAAACATCACAACAGCAGATTCAATGAGGATTATGCTACTCAACACCAGGGGTTGTGATCACAACATGAATGCACTCACAGCACTCCTAAGGATGGACAACATCAACATCTGTGCATTAACTGAAATCTGTCTTAAGGCTCCTGAGAGTACACCAGCACTACCAGACTACAACCCATACCACAAATTTCAGCCACAGAACATGGACTGACAGACATGGAGGGGCTGTATCCATATTCATTAGGGATACCTACACCTCCAGGTTAGTGGGGCAGAATGATACCTCTGTGATCATCCATGTGCATCTAACATCAGCCACAACTGCAATGTGAAATGTGGCCTGCTACGGATCACCCTCCATGACCCAGGACCTCCACTCCACCTACCTGGAGACAGTGGAGAACATAACAGTCCTAACGCACACCCTGGCATTGGTCATTGTCAACTACCATACCATTAACTGGGAAACATACTCCGGTACTCACTTCCAGGCCCAGCGCTTCCTGGAATGTATCTCCTCATATGCCCTGTATCAGGTGGTAACCTCCCTAACGTGAGGTGGAAACTACTAGATGTGGTCATCACCAACATGGGCAACAGGTGCACCACAGCAGAGGTTTACTGGTCACTGGTTAGATCTGACCATGAACTATTCACTGTTTCCACACCCTAGCATCTCCCACACCCACAGATACCACAGTGTATACCTTTCCTACAGCTAAATTTATACTACTAGTGACAGGAGTGGGGGTTTTCACAGCCCCCATGCTAAGGGGAAACACTGCTCAAGATACAGACAGATTTACAAATGCAGTCTATAAGCACCTACACGGATGTATGGCTCATGCCATCACTGGTAAACCAAGACTCACTTCTCCGTGACACAGAAGCACTCCAAAGGAATTGGAGTGTACACAAAACACATGCAGCTCTGGTATTATAACAATTAATATTAACCTAATTCACCATAGAAGGGGTGGTTGTTGTGTATGTGAAGATTGGGGTGGGGGAGGAATGATGGGTAATGCAATCATGCATCAAGGAGGGCCTGGGTCGGATGTCCAATAAGTGAACTGGAGAGGCATGCATGGATTATGGGGACAATATAAAAAGGACACAAAGCAAGAACCTTTTTCATTCATAATACACCCTGTCATGTCACATTGCAATACCTAATTTCACAAACATATGAACATAAACATGTATCAGACATGTGTACACCAAATGACTGTCACATTTGTTTTCAGTAGTGAGGAATGTCTGTAGTACATTGCATATTCTAAACACCATAACATTTGTACATATCTCAGATGCCTTAGTGGTAAAGTCAGTGATTGTGGTGTTCATGGTCTTGGGTGCAAGGGCTGTTAGGTTATTTTGAGGGCCAGAATAAGGGCTTTTGGATGCAGGTGGATTAAAGCACTCTTAAGCAGTTTTAAGTGGGCTTCTACATGTTTGCGCGATGGTAAGTGGTGAAACATGGTAAACGGAGAAGCGCTTCGCACATTTAACCTTTGCTTAACGTCGCGCAGACCACGGGCACCTGCTCACAACCACGTAAATGTGAGTTATTCACACTTTCCCTACCAGTGCCTACTCTGAGAGGTAAAATAATAACACCTTCCAGGAGTAGAACCCGCAACCATGTACTCCATCCTCAGAGTAACCTAACACTAAGCTACCTGGGATGCACCTATCCCAGTTGTGTATGCAGACAGGTTAAATCACAAAAGGGAGGAATGTGTTGAAATAGGACAACCCACCATGTACCCAATTAAAGGTGTATGCTCATATATATATATATATATATATATATATATATATATATATATATATATATAGAGAGAGAGAGAGAGAGATACATAGAGATATGTCGATATATACAGGTCTACATATATGTAGATATATATAGATAGGTTAAAAACATCTACACATCTATGGAGGTACAGATAAACTTACGCAATAATGTATATATCTATATACATATACACACACACACATATATATATATATATATATATATATATATATATATATATATATATATATATATATACACACACACACACACACACACACACACATATATATATATATATATATATATATATATACACACACACACACACACACACACACACACACACACACACACACACACACACACACACATATATATATATATATATATATACACACACACACACACACACACACACACACACACACACACACACATATATATATATATATATATATATATATATATATATATATATATATATATATATATATATATATATATATATATATACATATTGTCAAAGGAAAAAAACTTTAAAGACCAATTCACTTAAGGTTCAAGCAAGGCACCCTTTATTAACTTGCAGCAAGGAGACAATGCATGCTGGCAGAATGGTTTGTCTGAACATTAATAATTAGTATGGTATTTTTATACAGTTTTTTCCATGTCACACGGAAATGTTACTTCAATTGCTGATGCAGTTTGACACAGCTTTCTGTATTGTTCTACAGAAAATGTTACTAGACTAATTGAGGACTAGTTGAGAATAACTGCTGATTTACAAAATATTTGAGAAAAACAACCTGGCCTTGGGGCTTATTTTAGCCCACCACAAACTTTCAATTCTTCAATTGTGCAGTTCTAATATGTGTGTTACATTTTGCCTAGATTCAAGGTACATTTCTAGCTTAGGTACAAGTAATGCTGACTACGGTTTATACTTTCAAGCATCCATTGTGTTCCTTATCAAAGCTTCTAACAGCTGTGTACTTTCCCATGGCATAAGCAGAAAATCAATAACTCTTTGTTAAGTCTCATGATACTAGTAGAAATGAAACACTTCTTGTTATTTGCTAACATTAGCAGGAAATAGAATGCTTATTGTTAAGTTTCTAATAGCTGTGCAGATTCATGCAGTGTGAACAGAATAAATGTATTAACCCTTTTAAACCTTGAATGCTTAATGCACTAAGCATGCATATTACTAATACATATTTTTCTAACATTTCCCCCCTTTTAATACTTTTATTCTACTTTCAAAATAAGCATAAACAGTTGTTTTTTCTTCTCCTAACCTCTTCCTACCCAGGATTTGCAGTTAAGAGAGTCATTCAGTTTAAACTTATGAAAACATTTTCAATTTTTCAGCAATTCTTCAAGTTCAGCACCTTGGTATAAGGTTTCTGAAACTGACATGTCTATAAAGTCTTTAATCAGTCTTTTCATGCAGGGGATGCAGCAGCACACACATACCACCAGCAGGAACATTCCTACACAGATGGCAATCAGGGTGTTCATTAGGATACTGCCCCACCCCCCAAACAATCTCTGGAAAAAGTCCATCAATGGATTTGGTCCTGGCTTGGTCATACTCGACACCTGCTGAATTACCTCAAGATGATTGTCTATCTCGTGTTTGTGGTCAGGAATATACGAACAGCACTCCTCCTGGATTAAAGCGCAAGTACCTCCTCTCGCCACTAGGGTGAAGTCAAGAGCCATGCGGTTTTGAAGCACTGCAGTTCTCATGGCAGTTAGTTCATCAGTCACCAATTCTAGGGCAGAAAAGGTTGCATTGCTCATTATTTCAAGAAGTTTAGACAATTTTCTCAGTTCCCAGATTGATTTCATTGCTCCATATGCTGGCAGTACACCTGCGCACGAGATGATGGTATCACCCAAGTCCATATGTGACAGTCCATTTTTCCCTAGGCTCACAGCATGATGGTTTTTCCAGCCCACATTGATTTGCCCCACTGGGTTGACAGGCTTCTTGATTTCTCGTCGAACATTCCGAATTTTCCCCTGAGGTAAAACTGCTGTGTGTTGTATGGCCGGAACCAGGTACCCCAAATAACAACTGCCAGAGCAATTCTCAGGTAACCACTTATATGCTTTCCTACCACATACAAAGTAGCAATCTTCTACTTTGGTAGTAACTTTACTATGTCCTGGCTCTGGATGAAACATTTTTTTATCAACTATAATCAGTTGTTTATAGAGGTCAGCATTATGTTTTACTTCATCAGTTGCCCTATGCACCAGTTCAAAAAATGAATCATAGCATGTGTTGCAATAGGAACCTGTGTTGTCAGTTTTATTGTAGCATCTATAGGGAACAGTCACATTGCAATTGCTCCAACCCACCTGAACTGTATCATTTTTGTAAAAACACACAGTCCCCTTCTGTCGAACAGATGAGTGCAATGCTACTTTATCTTGTGATGTGACATCTGATGTATCATAGACTAAGTTTTCCCAGGTCTTGTTGGCTCCTAAGGGGACTGAAGTTAACAATAACCCACTGTATGCTGTTGGCAAAGCTGTGCAAATCCAGCAATTCGAAACATTGAAGGTCTCAGCATACACATATCTGATTGCCTGGTGAGTGTTGAAGTTTGGGTGCCACTCTACGTGCAACTCTCCACGCTTATTCAGTTCAGTTTGTGTGGCTGGGAAAAGGAATGGCCATAACAAAAAGATTATTGTCACTAGTACAGTCAACAGGATGATTATGCAATACTTCTGAGGAAACGGTTGTTCTGCATTCCTGTTTTCTCCGACTTTTCCGAGTAGGTACAAATGGATCTTACTGGATCCTGTCAAATTTATTTCAGACATGTGTTCTTACTCTCTGCCCTAATAGGACCTTCAGCACCGATGGTTTCTTCAATGGGGTTGAGACAGATCAGTCCTATTGATCTGACCCCCCCTTTGTAGCCAGACTTTGTGCTGAGGGCCCCGATGGAGAGGTAAGATTTTTGTCCAGTTCAAAGTTTTTAACTAGTTTGCAGTGCGTCAGGTGATCCACGAAGCTCAATCTGCTATCTTGACTGCAGTGGGTGTCAAAAGAAGCACTTGGTATGGACCTTTCCACCTTGGTGACAACTAATTCTTCTTCTTTATGACTTTTATCCACACCCAGTCCCCGGGTGTCACTGCCACCTCTGATGTCTCGGTTTGCTTTCTATCTGAAACAGAATTTGACTGCAACAGATGTTTAGAATTCATGACTTTCTTCATATATTCAGCTAGTGTAAAATCAGCTTCCTGGTCTGAGGACATGAGAAGTTTCCACTGGGGTGTATAATAAGCCCTTCCAAATAGTTTTTCAAAAGGAGTCAATCCTTTTGCAGTCGGAACAGTTCTCATGCTCAAGGGTTGGGAGGGTGGCCTAATGGTTAAGGTGTTTGCCTTACAACCACAATGTGCAGGGTTTGAGTCTCACAAGGGATAGTTGGCTAGGCTTAAAATGACCCACAAAGGCAGTTAGCCTAGTACGAACCTATGAACCTAACAGCGCCAGGGGCAAGCAATACAACCAATTATTTCCTGTCTCAGCTATTAACTTTCTCAATTTGTTTTTTAATATACCATTATGTCTTTCAACTAGCCCTGTAGATTGTGGATGGTATGCACAATAATTTTTTAAAGAAATACCAAAATGCTTACTTAACTGCTGTATGGTTTGGTTTACAAAGTGTGTACCATTGTCACTGTAGATCCCTTCCGGAATGTTGAATCTAGGGATGATTTCTTTGACAAGTACTTTTGCCACCGTGGCTGCATCTGGATTTTTGGTTGGAAAGGCTTCCACCCATCTGGAAAACAAATCTACAATGACAAGACAATACTTCTTATTTTCACATTTGTTCAATTCTATGAAATCCATACAGATAGTGTGAAATGGATATGGTGGTGTAGGGAAACTCCCTTGCTTGGGCTTTAACGCCCCTTGTGCATGATGTTTGTTGCAAATTTGACACGTCAACAAAATTTTTAGAGTAGTTTGTAAATCTGTACGTTGTGAACACCTGGTTCACCAGCTGTACCATCCCCCTTGTTGAGACATGGCACTGCCCATGGCTCAACAAAGCTGCATATCTAAACAAATTAGATGGTAGTATCGGTTTCCCTTCTTTAGAGATGTACAGCCCCTTTTCGAAAATTGCTCCTCGTTTTACCCATCTTTGTTTTTCAGCTTGCGTAGTGAGTGTCTGCATTGTTTTTAACATTTCTAAGTCTAAAATCTCAGAGAGTTGTAGTTCCTCATTTAAAAGAAATACTTCTGTAGCTGCTTGTTTTCCAGCTGTATCAGCTCTCGCATTACCTTTTGAAGTCCTATCTTGTTGCTTGGTGTGAACTGTGCATTTACAAATGGCTACTTTCTGAGGTAACTGAATAGATTCTAAAAGATCTAAAATAAACTGTGCATGATTTATAGGTTTGCCAGTAGATGTTATCATTCCTCGGTTTTTCCACTTTTGCTTAAAAACATGTACACTAGAGAAAGCATACTGGCTGTCAGTAAAAATGTTTACACATTTACCCTTTGCTAAGGTACATGCCCATGTCAAGGCAATCAATTCTGCTGCCTGTGCAGATAAGTTGTGTGGTAAAGGTTTTGCTTCTATAATCTCAGTGTCAGAAACTACTGCATATCCTACTAGGTTCTGTCCTGCAGGACCCCTTTTGCACGAACCATCCACATAGTATGTCACCTTGGCATCATCCAAGGGGACATCCGTGAGATCTTTTCTAGGTAGTGTCTTTTGCTCAATTACCTGCAGGCAGCGGTGTGGTGTGCTGTCTGCAGGGGTCGGGAGCAGAGTAGAAGGGTTCAAAGTCATGCATCGCTCAATTGTCATGTGAGGTTGGCCCAACAATATAGTCATACAGGAAAGATGCCTAGCAGGGGAAAGATATGCCACCGTTTCTTGTAGTAAAATAATCGTGACTGCATGAGGCGCTCTCAAAGTGAGAGGGTGGATTAAGACTACTGAGGCCGAAGCCTGTACTGCCATTGCAGCTGCAACTACTGCTTGTACACAGTGGGGTAAGGATCGTGCCACTGGGTCTAGTTGTGATGAATAGTAAGCAATGGGGCTTTGCTTATCCCCATGCTGTTGGGTTAACACTGATGTCATATAACCTTGCTTACAATCTACAGTTTGGAAAAAAACGTTTATGGTAGTTTGGTAATCCTAGAACTAATGAGGATGCTATTAACTGCTTCAGTTTGCAGAAAGCAGATTCTGCTTCTGGTGTCCATTGTAATAACTCCTGCACTGCCATAGGCTTCTTATATATAAGGTCAATTAGCGGTGCAGATTCCAAAGCATAGTTTGGAATCCAGCTCTGGCAAAAATTAGTTGTACCCAGGAAGGACATCATTTCCTTCTTGGTAGTGGGTTTTGGTGCTTGCAAAATTGCTACTTTTCTGTCCTCATCCAATGTTCTACCTTCCTTGGATATTACATATCCCAGGTATTTAACTTGTTTTTTCCAAAGCTGCAGTTTACTTTTATTTACCTTATGTCCTTCAGCGGCTAAAAATCATAATAGCGCTATGGTATCTTCTCTACAATCTTGCTGGGTGGGGGCTGCCAGCAAGATGTCGTCAAAATAAAGTAAAATCTGACTGCCTCTTGGTGGGGTGAATCCCCCCAAGTTGCTTGCCATTTCTTGTGAGAATATTGTTGGACTTTCACAATATCCTGTGGTAGCTGCGTATATGTATACCTTTTTCCCTGAAATGTGAATGCAAACCAATACTGGCTGTCAGGGTGTATCGGTATTGAAAAGAACGCATTGCTGATGTCTACCACAGAAAAATACTTCTGTTGAGGTTTTAAATCATTCAACAGGGTGTGTGGGTCTGGCACTGTAGGTGCCCTTGGTATTATTGCATCATTTACAGCTTGTAAATCTTGGACCATACTCCATTCTCCATTTGCTTTTTTAACTGGAAATAAGGGTGTGTTACATGGTGAATCAGGAGATTCTACTAGTATCCCTCCTTTAAGTAAGGCTGCTATAATAGACTTTATTCCTGCCTCTGCATCTTTTCTTAAGGGATACTGTCTTTTTTGTGGTCTGAATGTTGACTTTGGCGTGATAGTTACTGGTCCCGCTGTACGAATAAGTCCTACATCTGACTTTCCTGTTGACCAGAGAGTTTCTGGTATATTCTGTAAGGCATTCTCTTCCTCCTTTAATAGGAGTACTAATCAGCTGTCCTTGCTAGACTGCAAATGCACGGCTGGGTGGGTCTGAGTTATCCAATTCAACTTCTGTATTTATATTCCCTGTTCTGACAGTTCTAATTCTGTCTGTTTTTCCCATCTCGTGACTTTTTCTCCTAGGTCTGCCCATTCTATATTTTTGTTTTTGGTTAAGCTAACATGTGGTAATCGATTAGATTTATAAAGTGTAAAGAACTCCTGGGGCAATGAACAGCTGGCTACACTGTTCCCTTCTGTGTCCCAGTACAGGTTACGTAATATCAATCTGTTTGCATGATTTTTAAACAATTCCTGCTCATATTCCTTATCAGGTCCTGGTGTGTTACAGTAATACAGGGTACAGTGCAACAAGTGTTGCTTATCAATGTCAAGGGAGGGGAACTTGCTGATGGCTACATTCATTAATTCTTCAGTCACAGTCCCTGGACCAGTCGTAACCAAGTCCTGGCTGTACCAATAAAACATTTCACCCTCCGATTGCACTGAAAAGGTATCAATTTGTCGCTGTGCTTCCATACCCTGCATGGTTGGGACTACTGCTATCCCAAATAGTTGCATGAGGTCTCTGCCCAAGAGGTTTACTGGGCATTTTGCAGAAACAACAATTTTGCTTTTTTGTGTCACTCCTGAAACTGGATCAGTTATTGCAATGTTATGGGAGAGGGGCTCCCAATACAGCTGTCCATTAGCTGCTTTTACCAGATTCATGTAGTGTGAACAGAATAAATGTATTAACCCTTTTAAACCTCGAATGCTTAATGCACTAAGCATGCATATTACTAATACATATTTTTCTAACACACACACACACACACACATATATATATATATATATATATATATATATATATATATATATATATATATATATATATATATATATATATGTTTTATATATATATATATATATATATATATATATATATATATATATATATATATATTTATATACATAAATACACACGTTATACATTTTGCATAATTGTGCTACACCTCTGAACACGTGACTGGAAACATGCCCAACAGTACTCATTTCTGAATGCAAACTCTAGCACTATGTTACACACCAACCTATACTAGGGCATACATGCTGTCAGCTGCCTGTCTGCCATAATTAGCCACATACTCATACACTCAGACCACCTTTTGAACTATACACATGGCTCTGGCATATTTCATGTTGTTGTGCAGGACCTGTGATGCAGTAGCCTGGACTGTATGGAAACACAAGTAGGAACTGTCAGGTCTTGTAGCCCATGCAGGTATGTCCCAAGGCCTGGGTAACATTCTACCATTGGCTAGAATGATATTGCAGTACAGGGACAAAAGTACTGTACTCCACAATTGTCGAGTGTAGTGGTGCATGTCAAAGGATATCCAGTATCTGTCATCCTGGGATATCATGGTTGACAGACCATGATGCTTTGCCAGACAGGGCCTGCACCTGTCACCCCTGGGAATCTGGATACTGCCTAGGGCTCATGCTTCCCCTATAGTGCCTTCATCATGCACGGTTCAAGTGAGGGTCCACTGCTGTTACAGGGACTGCCAAGCAATAAACTGTGGGTCTCGCTACACAATGATACATATGAGAAACACTATACGGACACACATGTCAATCCCTAACATGGAGAACATATCTGTGCAGTGGCTGAGACATGTTTCAATGATCAGGAGAGCACACCTGCATGACCATGTTATAACACATACCTCACCTCTTGCCCACTATCCTTTATTGGAACACAGGGGCCGCAGGTGTGTCCATATTCCTGAAGGATATGTACACCCCCACGCTAATTGCACTTGCATAACATCAGATGCATTATGCTGAGCAACTACCTCTGTGCCAAAGTAGAATTCAAAATGCACCTTGAGACAGATCACCCACCAGGCTGCGGACTTCCCAACTGTCATAATGTGCTGTAAGAGGGAATATTAGGTCTGCGACAGAACCATAATAATGGCTACTCTCAACTATTCCATTATGAACTGGGAAGGACTCCTCATGTACCAACACCTGCGTTCAATGCATGTTGGATTCCATCAACCCCACTGACCTGGATCACAGTAGTCACACAAACAGGGCTAACAGTATGCTACACATAGTTAGTCTCCAATGCCAATGTTATGTTTCCTAAGAGCATAGTGGTGAGTGTCATTACACCAATGCAGATGAACAATACATGTGCAAATGCTGAATCCTGCACAAATGAACCTTAAGCAGTCATATATGTGCAGTGATTGTGCCATTGAAACAGAACCAGGATTCAACCCAACACAAACAAGTAGGCAAACTGGTGGTACCATGCTTTAAACTGTACTACAGAAGGTAGTAACTGTTGCAAGAATGAACACACATGAGTGTAGGTGATCCCTGGTCAGCCTCAGTAAGATGCAGATACACCATATAAAACCATGCAAAGCTACTGTCAAACTAATCAGCCACATATTATGAGGCCAAGCACAGAGCATTCTATAGCTGTGTCATTAATCATAATGGCAATGACAAGACCTTCCGTGCTGCACAGCACTATGGAATGGGAAGCACTTCACCTACAGAAATAGCAGCCATTCATCCAGATAGGGTCTTGGAGAACCTAGACCCATGCCCACCTCCCCACCAACAGGTACACTTAGTAATATATCCATGTACACTACAGGGCCCCTGTACTAATGACTATGCAGGTACAAGCTGCACTCTTTAAAGCCATACATACAGCTTTCATGGGACCTGTCAACATCCCAGTGTGTATCCTACACAAATGTAAGAACATTCAGCTATCCACTTACACATCATGTTCAATCATAGCTCCATGTCAGGCTGTGTACACACTGAGTGGTGCACAGCAACAGTTATCACACCCCACAAAGAGAGAGAGACCATTGATAATGGGACATAGTGCACAATTACCCTGCTGAGTCTGGTCTGTATGGCCATGAACCATGTTCAACGTATTTGATGTACTCGGTACAGATGTAGATGACAGTAGGGTTGATTCACACTGCATATCATGACCTTGCCAGGTCTTAGGACACCATCACCCATACTGTGTTCCAGCTACACTCAGTAAACTAGGTGTATATTCCTATGTCACAGGAGTGGTTGGCAACTGGACTGCTGGCAGAACCAACACTACAGAAGGTGTCTGACTAATACACACACATCAAACCAGTGCTAGCCACAGTAATACATGGGTCATTCCTGGTACTCCCCCTTTTTGTTATCTATACCACACAGACTAACACAGAAGGCATCAGCCTATTGATGTTTGCAAATGACTATAAACTAGGAGCAATAGTCGACTCAATGTGTGCTGCGTTCAACATACAGAAGGGCCTTAGTGTGTCAGATGTGCAGTGTGTGATGTATGGCCACAATCTGACAGTTAGGTATTGCATTGCCATCCCTATGTTACAAACCCTGTACCCATTAACTATCACCTAGGCAGCGGTCAGCATAATGGCAACTGTGTGTATGGGATGCAGCTAGACAGTAGTTCCCTTTGATAGTTACTTCACCACAAAAGACAGGTAGTCATGTGTGGCACCCCTAATCATGACAGGGTGCCATCCAGGAATATAGACATAACTGCTCAGCCATACTCAACACCCATGTGACCCATAATAGATCACATATTTACTTTAATTGTTATTGCCCATGTGTAGATGGCCTACACTGCCATTCCCAATCCCTAGATGCACTATGTAGCATGCAGCCTACCCTGAATAAAGCCATGTCCAACCCAGAGGTGTTGGACATGCTACACTTAACACATCCTGATCCCAAATAAACACATACATCATGGACATCCACCTTTCTAGTACAAGGATCACAACATGCCTGACAGATTCCTGTCCCATACACTTGACATACTCTTGCCATACTATGCATCCCTGTCCAGTGAAGCTGCACATTGCCCCTCTCTGTGACATGGTGTGATGACCGCATGCCAAATATATCAGTAACCATGTGTATCAGTTCTGTGGCACTGTTTGAACTGGCCACTGAAACTTACCTGTCTGTTGCCTACAGCTAGGTAACCTGTCTGCCTAGGCTCATAAATGGCCCAGGGCATATAGCCTACTAGATCACCATGACCATACATGCTATAGTTGATATCCAACCCTGCAAATACCATCAGGCTAGCTATTGTCCCATGTGTTACACTTGTGCAGCACAGGCAATACATGGCAGGATGCTACACAGCTGTACAGTGCCATGTAGATGTATATGGCAAAACACATACATGCTTGCAAGTCTGCAGGGTCACAGGTCATGTCCCTAATGGCTATGTATGATTATATATGTGACATATACACAGCATTAAGGTCAATTGCATTAATGTGAACACATCCAGGCATGTGCTGATAGGTAAAGACACCACTACAGGCGAACAGACATGCCCACATCAAGACAACATCCACATGGTGTATGAGCAATGTCATCACATGACACACACATATATGGCGATAACATCACATCACCAGTAGGTGTCAAATGTGTGTGACTTATACATGTCAGTAGTGTTAGTGTCATGTAGATTTGCAAAGATGTATTTGTAATCTTAATAAATGTGATACACATGTATGTTCAGCTGTACTGCTGTACTTCTCTGTGAGTTACTGTGACCTGTCTCCATCATTATGTCTTCCAGGTATACCACCTAGCAGACTGCCGGCATACAGCCGCTTGGAGGATGAGGTCCTCATCCCATACCTCCTCGACAACCACACAACGCAGGAGGGTAACTGATGTTGGTGGTCACAATCGCCCCTATCAGTAGGTGCGCCGACACTGCACTGACCTGATAAGATGGACGAAATAGCATGCTAATGCAATCGCCAGGGAACAAGGTGCAAAAGGTGGGGGCCACTCTCCAAGCCCCCACTCACATGTACTGAGGAGTTACTGGCCAACCTTGGGACACCTGCAGACCTCCATCCACAAGCTTTAGCTGGTATTGTGGAGGTGAGTGTCTCTCAACCACTGATCCTGGAGTTGCCTGGTAAGTCACTACTGCACATAAAACACAACTATATTTCACATAGTTACATGTGTTACTGTACAATATGTAATGTAACATCATATGCAAGGCATGTATGCACACATGCCACATACTATAGTTTGCTACTCTATGTATGCACAGATGTGCATACTCCATAGTATAGTGTATTGTACTGGCTTATGTGCTAACATGGACATTGCACCCTGTAGCTATCACACAGGTGTGGATAATGATCTTACTGCTGTGACACTCCTGTTTTGGTACCTCTGGCATTTTGCAGCGACAGCAGCCTGTGTCAGGTGAGATTGTTATTATTTACCAGGCTTGATAATGCATGGAACATATGAATTGCATGCTATCTGCCATAACACACATGCACATAATGTATGGTGGTCCTGGTAATGGGCACTGGTCAGACCTGGAATGCATCACACTGTTTACTTATGTGAAACAATTGAAGACTATATGAAACACCTACACTAAACCTTCCAAACTGTCATTGCCAGATGTGTGGACAACAGTGAATACATTGGTGGAGGTGTGTTCCACTGTAGGGACAGGTACTACATATCAGCATTACACATGTTGGGAATATGAACAGTACTGTACAGAGAGCATATGTGTGCACACACTCTAAATGTGTTGGAGCTGGAGTATGACTGGCCCACAGGATACACCCTTGTGGAGTATACCCTTGCTATGAATGTCACACAGTGTCATGTGCTATCAGACATGTCCATGACATGTAGTGGGCTGACTGCAGCACTGCTCAACTATCCTGCAAAACATGTCTCACATCCCATACATACCACCCTTTGTCTGCATAACCCTGACATGTGAAATAAGATGGCCATCACAACCATTGGACTGAACATCTGTACACATGGCCATGGAGGATGGCCAGAGACATGAAGCAACACACACAATAGAAGTGATGTACATGTGTGTACACCCTGTTGTACATTGGCTTGACACAATACAACTATGGAATTTGTATAATGGTGATATTGCAGATGTGAAACAGTAAACATCATACAAGCCTGTGCACAGCTTGTGTAGGCATAACATGAAACCACCACATAACATGTCTTGAACATCTTGAGTGTGTCACGACATGGAAGCATTCACCTATACAGTATCCAAATACATACATGTGTTGCACAACATACACATCCACATCAAGCCACAGATACAGTACATTCACCTTGCTGGTGTCAGACATCACTGTCATGCCTGCTCCTTATGTGTGTGAGGTACACAGATGGCATGTGGGACATAGAGTACTGCTAAGTTAGTCATGTGTGGGCATAGTTGCCAGGCATCAGTAATATGGTTGCAGATGTGCAGTGGTGTCATCCGTATACCCTTCTGTGACCTGTGTCACACATTTCACATTAGGGTTTAGTGTGTATGCACCTCAGTGACGTGGGTCACATTCCACATTAGATATGTATTGTATGTGAACATAGTCATGGCTATGAAATGTGTTAGTAGCTCACACTGTATAGCAATTCTGAAGCCACATGATGCCCTGCAATGGCTATGCACATCAGCTCAATATGCAGTATGCCCCTGCATATTTGTAGGGTGGACAGAAAACTCTGCTTCAGCTGAAGGCCCATGTTAGTATAACACATCCCTGCATTGGGACACCATTACCATACTGTAGATTGGGAAGGACACCGTTGTGTTAAACATGTATGCATGTCATTCAACACGTCAGCAGAAGACATGTCATACTACATGTGATTGGCAAGGTCATATACCACACAGTAGGCCGGTGTACTGTAAACCTGTGCTGGTCTGTGGCTTCATTGCAAAGTAGGGACAGCCATGTCAAACATGTGTGTACAGCCACATGCACAATGGCTACACTCAGCACAGGGGTAGGCGGAATAATGTTGAACAGACATGCACTGCTTTGGGGGAGATATGCAAGCTAGGGCTCAGGCAAACATAGTATGCAGTTGACATACCTACTGCTCATGTCCTCACACATAGGGGCGGTGGCCAACACAAAGCATCAGTGGCAGATGTACAAAGGTCAGCGATGGTCTGTTAACATGTGGTGTATGTTGCACACACCATGGCAGTGTGGTGCAACAATGCAAAGTGCATGCATTGTGTTGCAGGTATGGGGCATAGACTGCTAACACAAATGGTACAATACAAGTATGTATGTTAACCACCACTATAATTGTGTAAGGTGCATGCCGTCTGCCATAACACATGCATGCTGTTGTGTGCAACTCAGGGATGTATGATTACCACTATAATTGTCTAAGCTGAAACTATAATTGTCTAAGCTGAATGTCATCTGCCATATCACCTGCATGTAGTGTGTGTGTCTGTGTGTGTCTGTGTGTCTGTGTGTGTGTGTGTGTGTGTGTGTGTCTGTGTGTGTCTGTGTGTGTGTGTGTGTGTGTGTCTGTGTGTGTCTGTGTGTGTGTGTGTCTGTGTGTGTGTGTGTGTGTGTGTGTGTGTGTGTGTGTGTGTGTGTGTGTGTGTGTGTGTGTGTGTGTGTGTGTCTGTCTGTGTGTGTGTCTGTGTGTGTGTGTGTGTGTGTGTGTGTGTGTGTGTGTCTCTGTGTGTGTGTGTGTCTGTGTGTATGTGTGTGTATGTGGACCTCTGTGTGTGTGTGGGTGTCTGTGTGTGGGGGGGTCTCTGTGTATGTGTGTCTGTGTCTCTGTGTGTGTCTGTCTGCCTGTATGTGTGTCTGTCTATGTGTCTCTGTGTGTGTGTCTGTCTGTGTGTGTGTGTGTGTCTCTGTATTTGTGTGTGTGTCTCTGTCTGTGTGTGTGTGTGTGTGTGTGTGTGTGTGTGTGTGTGTGGGTCTCTGTGTGTGTGGATCTCTATGTGTGTAGGGGTCTCTGTGTGTGTGTCTGTGTCTGTCTGTGTGTATCTGTGTCTATGTCTCTGTCTGTGTGTCTGTCTGTGTGTGCGTCTGTATGTGTCTGCCTGTGTCTGTCTTTCTGTGTCTGTCTGTCTGTCTGTGTGTATGTCTGTCTGTTTGTCTGTCTGTGTGTCTCTGTCTGTCTGTCTGTGAGTGTCTCTGTCTGTCTGTGTGTGTCTCTGTCTGTCTGTGTGTGTCTGGTATAACTTGTAATGTACAGTTCTTGTCTTCACCTCACAGGTGTTGATGTAGGTGCATTGCCCTCCTGCGGTCCACCTGATATTAGAGTCCCCACAGACTCTAGCAGTGATTATGATAGTATGATTGAGGCACAGGCAGGGTTGTCAGGGGCTGCATCTGTGCCATTGGTTGCCATTCCACCTGTCTCCCCTCATCTTCACACACATTCTGCCTGCACATACCCCATCACCACTGGCCATAGAGGAAGGACAGTTGGTGGGTGGTAGCATGGAACAGGGAAGTGTGGTGACTATGGAAGGTGTACCTGCACACCATGATCCCAGTCAACAGACTGGTGATGTCCCACACATGCATGTGCCCAACTCTGCTCGTAGGAGGACCACTGGCCAACATGCCCCTGCGAGACAAAGCATATCAGCTGGAGTCACCAGATACATGTTTCGGTCTGTAATGGAGGCACAGGCATGTGCTGAATGGCACTACAGAGAAGGTCTGAGGCTTCAGAGGGCTGCTGTCCATTCATAAACTGACAACATCTGGGCACTTGCAAATGCCCACCATCATCTTGCAGATGTTTTGGATAGATGATTGGGTGACATGGTGGGAGTCCTTGACCTTGGCATGTCAATCCTTGAAAGTGGAATGTCTGTGCTGGAACATCTGGTGGGAGTGAGGCATCGGGCACATGGACGTAGGTCAGCTACATCACCTGTTGAAGGTCTATGTGAACATGCTACTGCACATATCCGCTCCCATAGTGGCAGTTATAGCAGCTGTGCTGCTGGTGCTGTGCAGTCCACACCAGGATACAGCAAGCCATGTGCACATGGTCCTGGATGGTCTCAACAGGGACATGATTCCAGTGGACATGTGTCATCAGACGATACCCAATCTGGACCTCTGCCTGGTAGTGCCCGTGCAACCCCTGGCAGGTGCAGGTCACGTGGCCATGGCCAGACACCGTGAACTGTGAAACCTGCCTTGTACAGTCTGCAGCTGTCAATAATACCCCTGTGTAGGCCAGCCACATGTCAGACCTGTGTGCATGCATACACACACACTGGAAACAAATGTAGGGCACCTCAACACACACACGCATAACATCCACACACACCCAGTGATATCACAGGCCATAACACACACACACATGATGTCATCCAATGGCACAGCCTAGGCCTCTGGCAAACATTATCACCCTGTGCATACGATAATGCCTGTGCCACATCCCTGTCATCCACACCATCGGTGCAGGGACATATTTATATGTTCTGATGCACAGGGTGAACATACTAGGTAGACAATTGTAGATTAATATTGTTGAGTAGTGTTGACAGGCAGCAGACATACCATGTATTACAGATGTAGAATTAATTTTGTATGTTTGACAGTATGTATCATGTGAAACACTAACAGCATGTTGATCTTGATGTTCTGCCTTCCTCTTTATGGCGTAGTTGCATGTGCTGGGGGATGTCGGTAATTGCAGGTGTCCCATATGTACATGTTGACTACCCACAGGTCAGTATGACAATACCTGCATGCACTTTGTAGCTTCCACATCACAGTTATATTCTCCCATGTTTCAATTATGTTTACTGTTCTAATAATTCAAGTGCATGATAGCTGTGTAGTAAGCTACTCTGTTCAGAGCAGTCACATCCATAGTGGGTGACATCACAGGTATAGTTACCTGGAGCACGGAGGGGGTAAAAGAGTGGTATGCCGGATGACAAGGGTAAAGGCCAGTGGAAAAAGTGGCTTCTCACTGGGAAGCAGTAATACCCACTGCCATGACAGCATGCAAACACAGACACACCCACACACTCAGGGATTCACAGACACAGTAACACACACTCTGACACACACAGTTGCCAGTGTTTGGATGGGAACCCCTGCCTATGTGCATATCATTATTATAGTACTATGTAATTACAAGATGCGCCACAGAGATTACACATGTACAGGTAGTTGGAATGGCCTAAGATTGAGGACATCGACAGGGATACTACAGTGCAGTGAGTGTATGTGGGGAGGGGGGGTCCATCAGTAGGCTATGTAACAACAGGTCAAACCCCAGGGTGTACATGTTAAAAGGCAGTTAGAATGCCCATCTACGATTGATGATATCAACAGGGATGCTAGATTGCATTGAGTGGATGGGGGGAGGGGGCATTAACACTTCACTATGGTAAAATACAGCCTCACTCCAGGAACCAGACAGCCATACACATGGACAGCCACACACACACACACACACACACACACACACACACACACACACACACACACACACACACACGCACACACACACACTGGCATTTACAAAGATATACACCTATGTCACACACATACAGGCAATTTACATGTGTGAGGTTTAACCACCTGCCTATGCCTTTCTTTCTACACTTTACTCTGTACTGGTGTCAACAACAGTTTTCAGGAGAGTGATAACATGCGGGATGTATTCCCAACCATACGTGACATATATGGACACACACACCAACACGTGCCAGTACTGTGAATCAAACACCTGCCTATCTCATGATAGGTACTACAGAAGTACAGCACTATCGCATCTGGTACAATGCTTACTGACTCCTTCCTTTGACAACTGTGCTGATATATGCACAATATATGCACAGGGCAGGTATTACTGTTACAGGGGTCATGAGGTTTGCCTTCAGTGTCACCCTTACAGCATTCTACATTGTCTGCCTTCCACTTCAATTAACAAAACCTGACCTTAGCAGTTACACAGGTTATTGTAGGACTGGTTGCAACACACCAGTGAGCTGTCCTCAGTAATCATTTATCTGCAAAGATGCCCCACCACTTAGTAGTCATGTCCAAACATCTGTCCATACCTCATGTATGGCTTACTGTACTTAGAGGATATCACCATATACAGTTGGCAATGTTGAGGCTGTATTGCAACAGCATGATGTACTAAGGCAACAGTCACCTTCAGACATCAGACACTGCACACACATGGAATCTACACAAACATCAATACATGTACACATATGCGGTCTACATCAGTACGTGCACTAGCAGGTCAAGAGGATACATTCCACACCTTCCCCACACCATGTGTGAAACATAGCCAAGCATTACACCATAATGGATGTTGTATTCATGTACTGGTAGGACACCACCACTTTCACTGAGTAGCCAAGTGTTATATATATATATATTACAACAGCACATATCAGTGAGACACACACAGCATTATTCCATATCATGCTCCTACAAACTGTTACTTGACAGTGCCATGGTGAAGCCAGGGCACTGTAATGGTCAACAGTGAGCACATCATATTTGCCACACACCTCATGTGTACTGGAAGAGTGCCAGCAATGTGCTCTGTTAGAGCTAGGCAGTGCACTCATTTAAGCATGTGCAAGGTCTGTGGCTTGTAAACATCTCATCCCAGCATGTACTGGCTATTGTGTTAGTAAAGCTAATGTCCAGACAGCACACATCATGCATGGCTTGCAATTGTTGACATGGGGTATATGTAGGAGCTGTGGCCACACATGGCTGTACATGTCATGAACATATCACCTGCGACTACTCAGGAACATACAGAGCAGAGCTGGATTTCCCCTGAGTCTGTCAATGTAGGCCTTGTGTAGGTCCTATGATCCTGTTATTTGGGTATGTTTGTAGTTATTGCATTAGGTGGACATATCTAAAGACATACATGCCACATGGGGTGTTGTATGATATGATAGGTGTCATGGGTGACCAGCAGAGAGGGGATATTACCTCTGTCAACATAGATATCAAACCTTATGTACTGTTAGCATGCTATCTGCCATGTACATGTGTGTAATGACTGTAGCCACCTGTATGTAGAAAGGAAAATGAAAGCTATGGTAATGTAATTTATGTTGTATGAGTGTGGGATGTACATATCCAGGGCAGGTATGGTTAGGTCATATCTAACCATGAGGGTGTTGTTTACTGGTGTACAGCAACAGTTGACCATGTTAATGCTGACAACATCTGAGGGACCCTGGTATGTGTACAACTGAGCTGGTTACAAACAGTGGTATTATTGCATTGCAAAACACATTATGCAGCTGTGTCTGTACATGGGTACTTTGCACAGTTGATGTAGGCCTAGGTACAGTCCACCAATTGAGGGTTATCTGGTGGTCTACCATACTATGACATACCACATATGGATGTGTGTTGGTAGTCTGGGAACAAGGTGGTGGATGTATATGAGGATACAACCTAGAATGCAGCATTTGCCACTGTCACCTGTACCTGACTCATCTGTGAAGCATTATGCCGGAGTAGTGGTCTTTACATGTGAGTAGCTTTAATGAATATGTGTACACCACCACCTGGAATGGTCCATACCACTGTTATGGCCCACATGTCTGGATCTGAGTTATATGATGTTAGTGCAATTGTGCACTACAGAGCCTTCAGCCAGGTGTTCCTCACAGCACAGATGTCAGTATACCCCATTGTAGGTTCTATATTGAGTAAATGGATTACTAAAGCCACACATCTAGCACTGGTTAGCATAAGCATCCAATGCAATTGTCATGTAGGTGTCAGGGTGTTACTTCTGTGTGTAGGACATTTGCCTTGGAATGCGGCTATATGGGTAAATACCACCTAGGTATTATACACACACGTGTAACATGGATGCACGTGCTCTGTGTTGAAGGCTCGTTGTTCGGTCATGACAGCACAGAATGACAGACACTGGACAACCTCATAATAACAGCATGACGTTGATGTTTTGGTCTAGCAGTTGCCACTCGTACCATGACATCACTGCACATGGCATTAATGTGCTTGATAGAAAATGCCTCATGTAAGGTGACGGACAGCAGCAGAACTTGTGTATATGACTAATGTGAGATATACTTAGGGTAGCAGTCCAGCTAATAATGACAACTACTAACACAGCCAGGAGAGGTCACCTTGACACCTGCACCTCAGTACCATTACACAAGGTGGCTCACACATTATGCTTGCACATGCCACTGTTCCATGTATAATGCCACTGTCCACAACCTGCTATCAATGTATGCCTTTCAGGGCAGCAAGGTGTGTGACACATGCTGTAGGTAGCATCTACCTGTGTGACCCAGGTAACCTATTGTCTGTCACGTCCACACATGCATGAATGTGTATACATAACATATATATGTCAGTACTTCATGTACATGTATGCATGTCTATCATGCAGCACAGACACAGATATATCATTTACGGGCCACATACAGGTATCAGGTAGTAAACCAGTATGATGTACATATATACTGACAGGTAAGATGTACCTAGCTGTAAACCTGTGTGTTTGCAATAGGAGTCCATTGCAACGTGTTCTGTACATGTAAATGTTTGAGCATGCACACTGTGGTCTTCAGTGGTTAGAATCGGAGTGCATCCCAAACAGCCCTGTGCTACTAAGTGTATGAGCATGTCCACTGTAACCCTATATAGTGATAGTAGTTGTCCATTATACAGATGGCCATACTCCAGTTCAGGTTCCTGTTGTGCTACAACTATACCTCTCAGGCCTACCTGCAGATGATGTGTCTTGTTTGTGCACACAGGTTGTAATGGACACCTACTTTAAACACACAGGTCTACAGCTATGTACTTTGTGACTGTCAGTCTCCCTGTTGTTGTCCTCAATCTTAGAAGGGCAGTCTGACTGCCTTGGAATGTGTAATCTCTGTGGCATGTCTCTTAACTACGTAGTACAGTAATAATGATCTGTAGATAGGCAGGAGTTCTGATCCCACCATTGGCAACTGTTTGTGTGTGTGATAACAAATGTCTGAGTATGTGTCAGCAAATGACTGAGTGTGTTTGTGTGTCAGCAAATACCTGAGTGTGTGTGTCAGCAAATGGCTGAGTGTGGTTGGGTGTGTGTATTTGTGTCTGCATGCTGTCATGACAGTGGGCTTTGCTGCATTCCAAAGATATACCTCCTTTTTGCACTGGCCTTTATCCTTGTCAACTGCTAAAACTCTCTCTTCCTCCTCCCAACTGCAAGTAATCGGTCCTGTGATGTCACCCAGCTCAGAAGTGGAATCAGAGTAAGTGTAATTGTATGTGTTCTGTGGCACATACCCCAACTGTATACCACTGTACCAGTTACCTTTACATAGGCAAGACGTGTATGCACAATACTGACAAGTGTGTGCGTGTTTGTGTGTGTGTGACTACCCTGTAGCCAGGCATACACATGTGTAATGTCTTTTAGCACGTCATGGTAGCCATCTGTGGTGACCGGTGTCTACAAAGTATTACATAGTTAGGAATGGTAAAGAATACACAGTCAAGCATGACTACAGTTGGGTATGTTATTTTCCTGTGCCACTGTCGAGCAGTGACACAGAAGTGGTCGCTGGGGTGTAGGTCCATACCCATCATTCCCCCACCCTAACTCCACAATCCCTGGGGCAGATTACATTAGCCATCATTCCCCACTCCAAACTCCACATACACAACAACCATCCCTTCTCTGGTGAACTGCTTATGATTAAAATGTTATAACACAAGAGATGCCTCTGTTTTGTGTACACATCAGTTCCTTTGGAACCCTTCTGTGTCCCAAAGGGTGTTCTTCAGACATGTGTGTATATATATATATATATATATATATATATATATAGAGAGAGAGAGAGAGAGAGAGAGCTATGGCTGTGTCTGTGTATATGCATATATATATATATATATATATATATATATATATATATATATATATATGTATGTGTGTGTGTGTGTGTGTGTGTGTGTGTGTGTGTGTGTGTGTATACATATATATATATATATATATATATATATATATATATATATATATATATATATATATTTATATGTAGTTATGGCAGTTGTACAGATGTAGACTTGTCTTTGTTGTTTCACAGAGTACAGTACATTCAAGGGTACTGTACATATGTACACAAAGTGACTGTCCCATTTGTTTTCAGTACTGTGGAATACCTGTAGTAGGATGTGCATTATAGACTCCATGCAACATGCATAAAACCCAGATGGCTTAGTAGTACATCCAGTGACCTCAGTGTGCATGGTCCAGGTTTCAAGACCTGCAAGCCTTGCTGATACTGTCAATTAGGACTGCATAAGGCAGTTGTAAGCAGGTGCAAATGTGTTTTTGTGACAGTAAGCAGCAGGTAACAGACATGTACAACTCACAGTACACTTGAAATGCCCTTCTTTGGCAATCCTGCTGATGTCACCCACATACGAATACACCTCTGTGACTGCTGCATCTTAGTAATTACTTCTCTATGGTGCGCGCTGTAACTGTGTAATGCTGTAGTGTGTTAAACTAGTTTAGTAGGTGTTCTAATCCCAGACAAGTCAACTGTGTGTGTCTGCCTGCCTGTGAAAGAAACAATGCTTTTAGAGTATGCACACTCTTTACAATTCACATGACCATGTTTGGCAATCCTGCTGATGTCACCCACCTAGAAATACACCTCTAGGACTGCTGTAACCCAGTATCATCTGTAGCATGTGCTGTAACTGTGTATTACTGTAGTGTGATAAGCTAGTTGGGTAAGGGTTCTATTCCCGGAAAGGCCAATGATGTGTCTGCCTGAAAAAGTAACAATGTCTTTTAGAGTATGCATACTCTTTACAATTCACATGACCACCTTTGGCAATCCTGCTGATGTCACCCACCTAGAAATAGACCTCTGGGAGTGCTGTAACCCAGTATTTTCCGTAGCACATACTATAACTGCACATTGCTGTAGTGTGGTAAATTGGTTAGGTAGGGGTTCTATTCCAAGAGAGATCAACTGTGTTTTCCTGTCTGCCTGAGAAAGTAACAATGCCTTTTAGCATATGCACACTCTTTACAATTCACATAACCACCTTTGGCAATCCTGCTGATGTCACCCACCTAGACATATACCTCTGGGATGACTGTAACCTAGTAATATCCATAGCATGTGCTGTAACTGCATAATGCTGTAGTGTGATACACTAGTTAGATAGGGATTCTATTCCAAGACATGGCAGGTGTGTGTGTGTTTGACTGTCAGAGCCTGTGTGGAGGTGGTTCTGAGTGTCTAACCACTAGACATGTTTTGGAGCGGATTTTGTAGTTTTCCTATATGGTGTCCGTCTTATATGTCACAATGTCCACCTCACGAGGAGTACAGATGTTAGTCAGCCAAGGGACTGTGTTGGCAAGACATACCTCTACATCTAGCAAAAGGCCTGGTGAACAAAGTATGCAACCCTACTATTACCCGGAATACATCCTGAACCCATGTGTCATACACAAACACACTTGCCTAGAATATCCTGCTATGTTGCTAGTACCATGCACATTGATGACAGATAGTAGGCATGGTGTGATTGCAGTGGGTTGCAGAGGGCATGGCACCCTGTACAGCAGTACAATAAGCACATAATTGCGGACAATATGCCTTCACTATGTTCCCTACTGGATGCCTGCAACATATGTGGTGCCATCAAATGTGATCCACAGAGGCCATATAATGCCTTACACATGTGCCCTGTATGAACTGATGCCACTGACACCAGGGAAAACCTGTATCATGCTATCAATGCAGGTGCAGGGTCAACCTGATGACTATAAGCAGGTCCTGCCACACCAGGCCAGTATTGGCATATCAGAGGATAACAGTCTGTGTACACAACATGTGTCAGCCAAACCAGGTACACCTGTACATGTCACTGTACGTTATTGTGGGACGTGCACATCCCAGGCAATGTCCATGCCAAGGACTATCAAACACAGGCATGGCATGCATTGCAAAGCTATGGCCATACACAATGGTAACCAGGATGTCTGGACAGTTCATACAACATTGCAGACACTACACCCCTGTGCCACACTGCACACCATTGTCGGGTGGTGTGATGCCAAGGATCACCCCTTACCCAGCCTTGTACAGCCATCTTGCACAGCCAGCCACTACACACCCATGAAGCAATGCACACATGCATGTCAGTACTGGCCCCTTGTGTCTGCATGTGGGGTATGATGCTCCCAACCACAGTCACTCCCAGTATAACTCCCATTGGCATACTGATAGATGTTAAATATGTTCACATGCCCTAGCCCATAGAACCTCCTGGTATCCCCTGTGGTGCATGTAGTACCTGTGCATTACTGCAGTGTGGCAAACTAAGTAGTTTGGAAGTGTATTGGTGGGCCTGGCAAAGAGTATCAATGTGAGTCCATTAGAGAGTGTGGTTGTGTTGACAATGACATCCGTTCATGTGGACAGTCATGTGTGCTACACCTAATGTATGCCTACTATATCCCTGTTGCAGATGTCGCTCACCATCACACATATATGTTCTTACAGCACACCACCATGTCAGATTTGTGGCACATGGAGTAAGTACATTCACTTGTAATAGTAATGACTAGCCAGTCAGGGGTTTGAACCCCTTTACTGGTAGGTGTGTGACAGACGATGCTTAGGTTTTAGTTTCCAAGCCCTTCTCTGATATACTTTGCCTCTGTCTGTCCCTCCCACACACTCTCCGGTGAATGTGGAGTTGTACACCTGCTCAGCGGTAGCTTGTGTTTTGTAAGTGATGGTCATGATCAGGTGATGGCCTCTGCACCTATTGCAGTCCTCCTCTAGCTGATTGCATGTGGAGCAGCTGTGATGTTGTTCTCATAGACAATCGCATAGAAACACAGTACAATATCTAGGAACATCATGTTGGTGTTTGCCCATGACAGTCACTGTGAGTGGTACCTGGATCTGGTGTTTGGTAAACGGCATCACAGATGATATCTGGATGTTCCTCAAACAACATACACAGTGGGAAATAGCCTAAAGACAGGAGGGTGATGTGCCAGACATGACTACAGCATGTAAGTGTTGCTATGCTTCATTGAGACTACTACCTGTTTAACAAGTTGTGTGTGGTAATGGCTATTCTACATGTTTTCAAACTGACAAGACACTGCTCTTTTTGTGAGGGACCCCCATCTGTAGTCTGTGGACTGGTCAGTGTGTGGAACCATTTGTTTCCTGTGTTACTCACTGAACACACATCTGTGTACTGCAGGAGCATAGTGTGAGGATTGTAGTCAGTACATGGTGATAGTGATGAGTTCATTCCATCGCATCCCTGATTGGACATATGTCACATGAAAAAGTGGTATGACAGACACTGTCTGGGGTTCTCAGTGACATGCTAATAATGGGCCACTGTTCATAGCTGCAGTCACAAGTCTTCTACACTTTATACTGATGTCATGCATTATATATGCATGTGTTGTGCTCCCTCTGCAAATGTATACCATCTGTTGTGTTGGGTTGATGGTCATATCTATGCATGCTGTTATAAGTAATCCTGAAGGCTGTTGACTATTACTAAGCCATATCTGTGTTTAAACTGCAACACCATAGGCTGTATGGGTTTGGAGGTCCCGGCAGAACCTCCTGTCCCACTTCAGCTGGCCATGGCACTGGGCACCAGCACATATGGAGCCCAGCCTTGGACCTCCACCTCTGTTGGCTCTGCATCACCTTCTGGTGGTACCGCCACTGAGGATGGGGCTTGTCCACCCTGGGAGCAAGTCCAGACAGGAACATGTCTGCTGTCGTACAATCCCGGACATGGTGTGTAGGGGGCTCAATAAGGGGTTTTGAGGCCAGATATGCCAGCTCGAGGGCAGAGTGTCACATTTACAGGGTGAGGCTGCCCTTCCTAGACAGCCCCAGCACTGCCACCTTTGCAGCTGTTTTGCTGCAGTGGTGGCTGCCCATGGCTGGGGACCTCCATCCCACTGTTTCCATCTAGGAGCTCATGGGCTTGTGACTGCTGAACACCCCTCCCCGTCCGAGGTGTATCCCTCCAGATGTGTCATATACTGACCCTGTATGCTGTCTTGTCTGTCGTCCTACCCTACCTATTCCCGATGAGCAAACCTACTCTCCTTCTCCCACATCCCACTCTCACCTTACGGAAACAAAAGGCCAGTCGGTTCCTAGAACAACATTTGCCCCATACATAGCTGCCCATTTCACACACATGTCCACTGGACACATGTAACCCTTTTAATATGCATCACAACATACTCCAGATGTCCTCACCCCTGTCTCTCAGGCACATGATCCTAGTATGCACATGACTCCTAAAGGTTCCAGGTACACATGATGAGGACGACCCTATTGTACACACAGCACTACCGGTCCCTCTATGGTTACCCCTTTTACCTTTATCATGATGACGATGTCACACACAGCACATTGCAAGAGTACTGTTCTCACATAATGATTGGACAGGAACTGTTGTGTTAATGTAAATAACATGCACAGAATTATGTATTTGGCCAGTGTACAAATGTTTGCATGTATGAAGACACTTGTCTGTCTGAGGGAGTCTTGATATTACATAGGGCAACACCACTACATAATACAGGTGTTGCAGGTGTTTCCTTTTTCATTCCTTTGTAATGCTTTGTTGTCACATGGGATGTTCTTGATATATCTATATATACCAGGACCGAAACACAAAAGGCGGGGGTGTATCCATATTCATCAAGGATACCCACACCTCCAGGTTAATGGCGGAGCACAATGCATCAGAGATCATCCATGTGCAACTAACAACGAGCAAAAACTGCAATCCAAATTGTAGCTTGCTACAGATCACCCACCATGGCCCAGGATCCCCATTCCACATTTCTGTAGACACTGGGAAATATGAAGGTCCTACCAAACACCCTAATACTGGGTGATTTCAATTGCCCAAACATAAACTGGGAGAACTACTCAAGTACTAACTCCCTTGCCCAATGCTTCCTAGAATTTATAAATTTGAACGCCCTAGATCAATTGGTTAACACCCCCACCAGAGGGAACAAAATATTGGACCTTGTCATCCCTAACATGGGCGACCGGTGTTCCACACCGGAGCTTAACCCCTCACTGGTTTGATCAGACCATAGACTAATCACTCTGGATATCCACATTACGCCCCCACCCCCAATCAAGGAAACCACCATGAAAAATTTTTCAAAAGCAACTTCACATTACTTAAGACCGAGGTGGAAAGGTTCACAGCCCCCATGCTAAAGGACACTGCTGTCCAAGCTGCTGAAACCTTTACAAAGGCACTCTATGAGCATCTGCAGGAATGCATGGATCGTGCTATCCCAAGTAAAACCAAGACTCACTCCTCCAAGAAAAGGAAACCAGTCTGGTGGACCTTTGCCATAAACAAGCTATACAACAGAAGGAGGAAACTTGTACAGAAAAGAGTAAAATCCCAAGAAGGAAAGACATCCCTGATCAGTATCAGCAAGAAACTACAATCCCTCATTAAATCATCCAAGGCTAGTTTCGAAAGAAAAATTGCAAATGACTCCAAAGATAACCACAAAGTGTTCTTTAGCTATGTCAAGAACCTAAGTGGAAACTCTCAGATCTGCTCTGAGTTAGTGCAGAATGGCACAAAATACACTGAACCGACTGATATTGCCAACATTCTGGCAGACAGGTTTAGTGCAAACTTCATCCCCCTCTCACCCCCTAAAGGGCCCATAACCATACCAGAAGAATGTAGGGCCCCATCAATCACTAACACACAGGTTAAAACAGCCCTATCCAAAGCCAAAAACACAGCTTCAATGGGACCGGATGGTGTCCCAGGCTGTGTCTTACAAGAGCTCTAAAATGAACTAACCTTTCACCTAAACACACTGTTCAAACTCAGCCTCTCTACAGACTACGTGCCCACAGAGTGGTGCACAACAACAGTTATCCCGCTCCACAAAGGTGGAGTCACAACGGATCCCGGGATCTATCGCCCTATAAGCCTGACTAGCCTGGTCTGCAAGGCTATGGAACACATCATCATGGAACTCATTAACAGAGACATTGGGAACCTCCAAACCTTGGACCCTACCCAGTTTGGCTTTGTTAAGGGAAGATCATGCCTCCCAAACCTGGTGGACTTCTTTGAGATGGTTACCAAGGCATTAGACGAGGGAAAGGAGGTCCATACAGCCTACTTAGACCTTGCAAAGGCTTTCAACCCCATTCCCCATTATAGTATTATAGACAAGCTCACCAGCTTGAACATAAACCCATACATCATGAGATGGGTTGCCAACTTGCTCATGGATAGAACCCACATGGTGACAGTTGCAGGCTCTATGTCCAACTCTAAACCGGTTACAAGTGTTGCCCCCCCTGGGCTCTGTCCTAGGACCCCTCCTGTTTGGTATATACTTCTCAGAGGTACAGGCAAGCATAGGAGGACTATGGCTGACCAAGTTCGCAGATGACTACAAACTAGGGGCCATAATTGATTCTCTAGCTGATACAGACACCCTCCAGATGGGTCTCACTGAGACAGATACCTGGTGTCAAAATCATGGCCTCAAGCTAAATGCCAAAAAGTGCATAGTCATCCCCTTTGGAAAAAACAAACTACCCACAAACTACCACATAGGTGATAGTCCCCTAAATACAGAAAATGTAATAAGGGATCTGGGGACCCAAGTAGATAGTAATCTCTCCTTTGATAATCATATTGCCAAGGTGGTTAGAAAATCCTTCTATGTGGCCCACCTAATCACAAAAGGGTTTGTATCTAGAACAAAAGAGGTTATAGTGCCTCTCTACTCATCAATCATTAGACCCATCATAGAATACAACATCTCATTTGGGTTGTACCTTACAAGACACCTGCAACAGCTGGAAAGACCACAAAAGTACCTCACCAAGAGGATTACAGGCCTCAAACAGATGCCCTATGCAGCCCGACTCAAGAAACTCCAGCTGTACTCGGTTGCATACCGCTTACTCAGAGGTGATCTCTGCTTGACATACAAGGCCATGTCCAACCCAGAATTGATAGACATGCTCCACCTAAAAAAAAAAACAAATCCCGGAGAGACACACAGTCTAGAGATATAAACCTCACCACAATGATAAATAGGACATGCTGGAGCAATAGTTTCCTATCCCAGAGACTCCCCATGCTTTGGGACAGGATTCCAATATACATCAGGCAGAGCCCCTCACTAACACTCTTCAAGAAAAACCTTGACGGCTGGATGGGAAACAGAAAATTTACCCCGGGGATCACTGCAGTGGCTCTGCTGGACAGTGGCACAGGGAACTAATCTAAGGGGGTGGTGATAGCCAACACATTCTGGCTAGGCTTATAAATACCCTTGGGCAGAGAGCCTAGTACTTACCGATGAACCTATGAACCTATATGTATGTATCTATATCTGGACATAAACACTCACACATACATCTACATGATGGAATACATTTCCTATATTGTTTTTTGACTGCGCTGGATGATATGTTTGTGATAAGGTCCAATGTCTGTATATCTGCCATGGCTTAGTGGTAAATTACAATATCTGTGTGTGCAGGGTCCTGGTTTCGAGCCTTGCAGAGGCCATTTATTTTGTTGCTAGGCGGAACAAGGCCATTGGATACGAAGTGATTAAGGTACATTAAAGCAGTTGTGAGCGGGTTTGTGCAGAGCTAAGCAATGCTAACCTCCGGTTACAGTTTCTTACACTCAGTAAGCCTCTACATTGCTTTACCAGTGTAATACTCGCATACTGGTGGCCAAACAGGCTTACACCCACTTGCTCCCGCACTTGCAAATGCACTGCATTTGGTGTTTGCAACTGACACTCACACCCCTGGGTGGGAGTGAGGACTATGATATTACCTTGTGATGCCTATTACATTGGATTACATGCCTACAGTATTGGGAATGGCTGCCCATTAGGCAACAGCATGCCGTTCAACTGTACGGAATCCATGGCCTGTCCAGATTTGATTTATATTATTGGTGTGTTCCTCTTACAATCTGCACCTGTATGGCTAATACATGGGAACTGACACTCTTCAATACAAACAAGTAATTGGGTTTTGGAACCCACATCCTTCAGCCAAGTCATGCTACTGCATACCTAATATTCTATCATCTTTCTAAGGTTGTCAGTGGAATATGTGCTTTCTGTCCCTATCAGACCTCTCATACGATTGGGGAAAAATACAAACTGAATTAGGGACGTGGCATAACAACATCAGGGACACATTTAAATTATTGGTGCTATTAACCTGACACATTGACAGACTCAGAGCATATGAATTCATACACATTTTCTGAGGTAAATGATGTTTATAACTCTTAATTGTTGTCATTATTCATTACATGTAATTCACCACCTTTCCTCCAAATGTCACTAGTTTTAGGAGGGATTAAGTGGGACAGAGTTAGAAATTGAGTTGAAATCAGGGACGTCCATGGAAATCGGGGACAGTTCAGAGGTAAGGTCCATATTTGTTCCCCCAATGGTTTATGTCCTGTCCAGTGGATGTGCTCTTAGGGGTTGAGAGGTATGGGCGTCAGCTATGCCCATTTCGGAATATTACTTACATCCCCAGGGACGTCCTAATATGACTGTGCCAGCCAACACCTGCATGCCTAGGCCCATAATTGCATACCCATAGTTCCCCCTCCTGCCACTCCTCTACAGCACTCATCCTTACTGTGGATGCAGGTGGAGTATAAACACACCACTACACACTGCCCACTCTCCCCGTGTCAGGACACATGTTGTACATTGTGTCGACCCATGGGTTATCAGGCTTGCACAACCTACTGGTCCGTGTACATCTACAGCCTGGTTTGATGAGGCATTACTGGGACTGCCACCGATGATCAATAATTTTTGGTGTCCCACAAGGGACATCGATGTCTATGTTTCAAGATTAGACATGGCAGGTCTCTCCCACTGGTAGTATCCTGCCGGTGGTGGTCTGGGAAGCAGTGGTGTGTTTACTTTTATTGTGTGTCTTTATGTCTCATCGGCCTAGCTGGGTGGGGTGTGGGGGGGGTTGATGCTACATGTTACACGTTTGTTTATTGGACCCCTCACCCCATTATGCACGACCTGTGAACATATGTAAGTCATAACTGCTGTATCATAGTCACATATATATATATATATATATATATATATATATATATATATACATTACTATATACAGATACATCTGTATATGTATGCATACATGTATATTTATATTTTGCTGTATGTATATATATATATATATATATATATATATATATATATATATATATATATATATATATATATATATATATATAAAACAACATATGGGTCTATGGGTGTCTGCATATGTACACCCTTACAGCAGTACAATAGCACATAATTGACAATGTGCCTTCACTATGTTCCCACTGGATGCCTGCAACATATGTGGTGCCATCAAATGTGATCCACAGAGGCCATAATGCCTTACACATGTGCCCTGTATGGACTGATGCCACTGACACCAGGAATACCTGTATCTTGCTTTCAATCCTGATGCAGGGTCAACCTGATGACTTTACGCAGGTTCTGCCACACCGGGCCAGTGTTGGCATATCGAGGATAACAGTCTGTGTACACAACATGTAGCCAAACCAGGTACACCTGTACATGTCACTGTACATTATTGTGGATGCACAACCCAGGCAATGTCCATGCCAAGGACTATCAAACACAGACATGGCATGCATTGCAAAGCTATGGCCATACACAATGGTAACCAGGATGTCAGGACAGTTCATACAATACCCATCTGTGTGGAACATTGCAGACACTACACCCCTGTACCACACTGCACACCATTGTCGGTGGTGTGATGCCAAGGATACCCTCCCAGCCTTGTACAGCCATCTTGCACAGCCAACCACTACACACCCATGAAGCAATGCACACATGCATGTCAGTACTGGCACCTTGTGTCTGCATGTGGGGTATGATGCTCCCAACCACAGTCACTCCCAGTATAACTCCCATTGGCATACTGACAGATGTTAAACACGTTCACATGCCCTAGCCCATAGAACCTCCTGGTATCCCCTGTGGTGCATGTAGTACCTGTGCATCACTGCAGTGTGGCAAACTAAGTAGTTTGGAAGTGTATTTGTGGGCCTGGCAAAGAGTATCAATGTGAGTCCATTAGAGAGTGTGGTTGTGTTGACAATGACATCCGTTCATGTGGACAGTCATGTGTGCTACACCTAATGTATGTCTACTATATCCCTGTTGCAGATGTCACTCACCATCACACATATATGTTCTTACAGCACACCACCATGTCAGCTTTGTGGCACATGGAGTAAGTGCATTCACTTGTAATAGTAATGACTAGCCAGTCAGGGGTTTGAACCCCTGTACTGGTAGGTGTGTGACAGACGATGCTTAGGTTTTAGTCTCCAAGCCCTTCTCTGATATACTTTGCCTCTGTCTGTCCCTCCCACACACTCTCTGGTGAATGTGGAGTTGTACACCTGCTCAGCAGCAGCTTGTGTTTTGTAAGTGATGGTCATGATCAGGTGATGGCCTCTGCACCTATTGCAGTCCTCCTCTAGCTGATTGCATGTGGAACAGCTGTGATGATGTTCCCATAGCCAATTGCATGAAAAACACAGTACAATATCTAGGAACATCATGTTGGTGTTTGCCCATGACAGTCGCTGTGAGTGGTACCTGGATCTGGTGTTTGGTAAACGGCATCACAGATGATATCTGGATGTTCCTCAAACAACATACACAGTGGGAAATAGCCTAAAGACAGGAGGGTGATGTGCCAGACATGACTACAGCATGTAAGTGTAGCTATGCTTCATTGAGACTACTACCTGTTTAACAAGTTGTGTGTGGTAATGGCTATTCTGCATGTTTTAAAACTGACATAACACTGCTCTTTTTGTGAGGGACCCCCATCTGTAGGGCCATCTGTGGACTGGTCAGTGTGTGGAACCATTTGTTTCCTGTGTTACTCACTGAACACACATCTGTGTACTGCAGGAGCATAGTGTGAGGATTGTAGTCAGTACATGGTGATAGTGATGAGTTCATTCCATAGCATCCCTGATTGGACATATGTCATATGAAAAAGTGGTATGACAGACACTGTCGGGGGTTCTCAGTGACATGCCAATAATGGGCCACAGTTCATAGCTGCAGTCACAAGTCTTCTACACTTTATACTGATGTCATGCTGTATATATGCATGTGTTGTGCTCCCTCTGCAAATGTATACCATCTGTTGTGTTGGGTTGATGGTCATATCTATGCATGCTGCTATAAGTAATCCTGAATGCTGTTGACTATTACTAAGCCATATCTGTGTTTAAACTGCAACACTATAGGCTGTATGGGTTTGGAGGTCCCGGCAGAACCTCCTGTCCCACTTCAGCTGGCCATGGCACTGGGCACCAGCACATCTGGGGCCCAGCCTTGGACCTCCACCTCTGTTGGCTCTGCATCACCTTCTGGTGGTACCACCACTGAGGATGGGGCTTGTCCACCCTGGGAGCAAGTCCAGACAGGAACATGTCTGCTGTCGTACATCCCGACTGTGTGGGGGCTCAATAAGGGGTTTTGAGGCCAGATATGCCAGCTTGAGGGCAGAGTGTCACATTTACAGGGTGAGACTGCCCTTCCTAGACAGCCCCAGCACTGCCACTTTTGCAGCTGTTTTGGTGCAGTGGTGGCTGCCCATGGCTGGGGACCTCCATCCCACTGTTTCCATCTGGGAGCTCATGGGCTTGTGACTGCTGAACACCCCTCCCCGTCCGAGGTGTATCCCCCCACATGTGTCATATACTGACCCTGTATGCTGTCTTGTCTGTCGTCCTACCCTACCTATCCCCCATGAGCAAACCTACTCTCCTTCTCCCACATCCCACTCTCACCTTACGGAAACAAAAGGCCAGTCGGTTCCTAGAACAACATTTGCCCCATACATAGCTGTCCATTTCACACACATGTCCACTGGACACATGTAACCCTTTTAATATGCATCACAACATACTCCAGATGTCCTCACCCCTGTCTCTCAGGCACATGATCCTAGTATGAACATGACTCCTAAAGGTTCCAGGTACACATGATGAGGACAACCCTATTGTACACACAGCACTACCAGTCCCTCTATGGTTACCCCTTTTACCATTATCATGATGATGATGTCGCACACAGCACATTGCAAGAGTACTGTTCTCACATAATGATTGGACAGGAACTGTTGTGTTAATATAAATAACATGCACAGAGTGATGTATTTGGCCAGTGTACAAATGTTTGCGTGTATGAAGACACATGTCTGTCTGAGGGAGTCTTGATATTACATAGGACAACACCACTACATAATACAGGCATTGCTGGTGTTTCCCTTTTTCATTCCTTTGTAATGCTTTGCTGTCACATGGGATGTTCCTGATATATCTGTATATACCAGGACTGAAACACAAAAGGCAGGGGTGTATCCATATTCATCAAGGATACCCACACCTCCAGGTTAATAGTGGAGCACAATGCATCAGAGGTCATCCATGTGCAACTAACAATGGGCAAAACTGCAATCCAAATTGTAGCTTGTTACAGATCACCCACCATGGCCCAGGATCCCCATTCCACATTTCTGCAGACACTGGGAAATATGAAGGTCCTACCAAACACCCTAATACTGGGTGATTTCAATTGCCCAAACATAAACTGGGAGAACTACTCAAGTACTAACTCCCTTGCCCAATGCTTCCTAGAATTTATAAATTTGAAGCTGGGTCAATTGGTTAACACCCCACCAGAGGAACAAATATTGGACCCTTTTCATCCTAACATTGGCATTGTTCCACACAGTTAACCCTCACTGGTTTGATCAGACCATAGACTAATCACTCTGGATATCCACATTACCCACCCCAATCAGAAACCACCATGAAAAATTTTTTAAAAGCAACTTACATTACTTAAGACCGAGGTGGAAAGGTTCACAGCCCCATGCTAGGACATGCTGTCCAAGCTGCTGAAACCTTTACAAAGGCACTCTATGAGCATCTGCAGGAATGCATGGATCGTCTATCCCAAGTAAAACCAAGACTCACTCTCCAAGAAAAGGAAACCAGTCTGGTGGACCTTTGCCATAAACAAGCTATACAACAGAAGGAGGAAACTTGTACAGAAAGAGTAAAATCAAGAAGGAAAGACATCCTGATCAGTATCAGTAGAAACTACAATCCTCATTAAATCATCCAAGGCTAGTTTGAAAGAAAATTGCAAATGACTCCAAAGATAACCACAAATGTTCTTTAGCTATGTCAAGAACGTAAGGGAAACTCTCAGATCTGCTCTGAGTTAGTGCAGAATGGCACAAAATACACTGAACCGACTGATATTGCCAACATTCTGGCAGACAGGTTTAGTGCAAACTTCATCTCTCACCCTAAAGGGCCCATAACCATACCAGAAGAATGTAGGGCCCCAATCACTAACACACAGGTTAAAACAGCCCTATCCAAAGCCAAACACAGCTTCAATGGGACGGATGGTGTCCCAGGCTGTGTCTTACACTCTAAATGAACTAACCTCTCACCTAAACACACTGTTCAAACTCAGCCTCTCTACAGCTCGTCCCCAGAGTGGTGCACAGCAACAGTTATCCCCTCCCCAAAGGTGGAGCCACAATGGACCGGGAACTATCGCCCTATAAGCCTGACTAGCCTGGTCTGCAAGGCTATGGAATGCATCATCATGGAACTCATTAACAGAGACATTGGGAACCTCCAAACCTTGGACCCTACCCAGTTTGACTTTGTTAAGGGAAGATCATGCCTCCTAAACCTGGTGGATTTCTTTGAGATGGTTACCAAGGCATTAGACAAGGGAAAGGATGTCCATACAGCCTACTTAGACCTCGCAAAGGCTTTCAACACCATTCCCCATTATAGTATTATAGACAAGCTCACCAGCTTGAACATAAACCCCTACGTCATAAGATGGGTTGCCAACTGGCTCATGGATAGAACCCACATGGTGACAGTTGCAGGCTCTATGTCCAACTCTAAACCGGTTACAAGTGGCGCCCCCCAGGGCTCTGTCCTAGGACCCCTCCTGTTCGGTATATACTTCTCAGAGGTACAGGCAAGCATAGGAGGACTATGGCTGACCAAGTTCGCAGATGACTGCAAACTAGGGGCCATAATTGATTCTCTAGCTGATACAGACACTCTCCAGATGGGTCTCAATGAGACAGATACCTGGTATCAAAATCATGGCCTCAAGCTAAATGCCAAAAAGTGCATAGTCATCCCCTTTGGAAAAAACAAAGTACCCACAAACTACCACATAGGTGGTAGTCCCCTAAATACAGAAAATGTAATAAGGGATCTGGGGACCCAAGTAGATAGTAATCTCTCCTTTGATAATCATATTGCCAAGGTGGTTAGAAAATCCTTCTATGTGGCCCACCTAATCACAAAAGGGTTTGTATCTAGAACAAAAGAGGTTATAGTGCCTCTCTACACATCACTCATTAGACCCATCATAGAATACAATGCCTCATTTGGGATGTACCTTACAAGACACCTGCAACAGCTGGAAAGACCACAAAAGTTCCTCAGCAAGAGGATTACAGGCCTCAAACAGATGCCCTATGCAGCCCAACTCAAGAAACTCCAGCTGTACTCGGTTGCATACCGCTTACTCAAAGGTGATCTCTGCCTGACGTACAAGGCCATGTCCAACCCAGAATTGATGGACATGCTCCACCTAAAACAAATCAGGCCACACAGTCTAGAGCTATAAACCTCACCAAAATGATAAATAGGACATGTTGGAGCGATAGTTTCCTATCCCAGAGAC